>NC_133430.1:40900152-40916537 GCF_011762505.2 Arvicanthis niloticus
TTATTACCATTTTTGATGTTGTAAATTATATTAAAACATCTTTTAATGGTTCACTGCTAATACATTCATTTGTTTATGTGTATTGACTTTCTATTCTGAGAATATAAGGATAGAAAAATCATTAGCATTTATCTAAACTGTCCCTCAGTCTTGAAGAGAGACTGGTTTATTGTGTTATGATTTGATTATGAATTGTTTCCCAAAGGTATTGAATGGTCAGTCTCCAGCAGTCAATCTTCTGAATGCTATGGTGCCTTTAGGAGATGATACCTTGCTTGTAAAAGCAAGCCAGTCGAGTCAGGCCATGGAAGGGTAAATCCATCCCCGGTTCTTCTCTAGTGTTCTTAGTTTCTTATCTGCCTCCGTGTGAAGTATTCTGCCATATGCTTCCACTGTCCGAGTCCCAACATGCTTTCCCTGCTAGAATGGACTGGTCTTGAAGTCATGAGCTGAAATGAACTCTCCCTGGTCACAGCAATGCAATCGCAATGTGATGACATCTTCCTTTCCAGTCTTATATTTGCCATTCACGTCTATTCTCACTGGCTACCACTCCATACAGTGATGAGTTGAAGGAATGAGAGAGGATACACTTGTCTTGTTCTTCCTCTTAGGAACAAAATGTTCAATATGTTACAGTTGTGCATGACGATATACTTAAGTCTGTCTTAGCTATTCAATATGTTAAAAATTCTCCTCTTTGATGTGCCTAGTCCTGAAATGAACTGATGTGCTAGGGCAGAGTGATACCCAGGGAGGGCTCTACCTTCTCAGAGGCTAAGGGATGGGGAACGGGGACAGATCTGAGTGATGGAGTACTGGGAGGAGAGGTGAGGCTGACATTGGGATGTAAAGTGGATAGATAAATTCCATTACTTTTTCTAATTCACCAACTTTTATTTTTGACTATTTTCTGGGTGTTGAATTTGGTTATATGCTTTTCTGTGTTAATTTCAATGGTTATTATATCAACACTTCTTTATTCTTGAACATGATGAATTCCACCAGGTGACTGTCACATGCCAAATGAAGTTTCATTCCTGTGGTTACCTCTGTCTGACCACACCGTGTTTTTCTTTTTCTGTCCTTCTAGATGTTACTTGTTAGCATTTCCTTGAGGAATCTTGGAAAAGCATCCCTGAAGATGAGCGTCCTGAGAGCTTCTTAAAAGGGAAAGTGGCCCTCAATAATACAGATTTGTAATGCTTACAGCTAATGAATTGAAAAAGGAGGAGATGTATTACAAGTTTTGACAAACTTGTATCGACCTCCGTGTAAAGGAGGGGCGGTCCACAAATCATCTGCTGCACATTGTCATGTGGCCACACCCACCAGGCTGAGGCTAGCATTTGGTGGACGGTTTTGGCGTCCTTTTATGTAGCAAGTTGCTTTAAGCCAAGGTAACACATTTCTTTTATTAATAAACCGCTCTGCTAATCTTGCCTTTTGAATATTGAAATTGTCTTTTAAATATAAATACCTTCAAAAACTAAGAAGGTTGATCGTCACGGTTGTTTGTTTGAACTCATTGCGTGTAATGATGGCTCTTGTGTCCTTGTCTCGTCTGCGGAGTCTTCTTGATTTTGGCTGTTCTAAATCAGGCCTCACATTTATAATAATAAAGTTGTTGGGGTGACCTTTATGCCCAAAATATCTTTGTGTTTCCTGGAATGGCCAATACGATTCTCTCCTCCCCTTTACTCTTATGAAGGAAAGGATGTAAGAATAATTATTCTTGCTTGGCATTATTGAAATTCTCATTAATTTAAAGCAGCTGTGTGAGCGCTTCTGTTTACCAGACTTAAGATAAAGGAGCAGCGCACAAAAACAATAAACCAAACCGGAACTTCAGTCTTCCTAGTGCATTTATGTACAAATAAGGTGTTAATATGAATATTTCAATGGTTGTGTATCCTCCACATTAAAACAAACATTGGATTTCTGTACAAACGCTGACAGAGTATCTTTAAGCAGGTTTTGTTTCTAGGTTTAATACTCTTGTCAGTCAAGTCTAATCATAATACAGTTTGTGGAAGAAGGTAGAAATTTAACAATCTTCTCGTTTTCTGCAATAATCTTTCTCCAACATAACCAGTAGCTAAATCTGTGTAAAATTGATTAAGTCATATAGCTCAGCAGATTATCCTGTTCTTCTTTATTTCAGTATTGTTAGATACTAAAGTGAATTAAATAGTCTTATCCACAGGACTTTTTTGAGGGAGAGGCAATATATTTATTTAATAAACAATAATTACATATATTTATGAGGCATGATGGGATGATTTGAATCACTTATATAATACTGAATGATCAAAATGGACCAATTAACAGCCACCACTTAATTTTTTTTTTTCTAAATTTCTTTGAGATGAGAATATTTCAAGTTCTCGTTTTAGTGATTTTTGAGATACATGGTTTGGTGCTAACCATGGTTGCCCAGCTGCAAAGATCAACACTTTACATTTGTCTCAAGAGTTCTGGTTTAAGAATACAATCTGGAATGTGTGCTCTGGAAGGGAGAGCCAAGGAAATGAAGGAGCACAGCGGGTTCCCTCTCACTGCGCCTTGATGAAGCAAGGCACACGTAGGTGTTCAAGGCACACGTAGGTGTTCTTGCCTTTCCCAGTTGCCCAGCTTACATCACCAAGTCAGCGAGCACACTTCCAAAGGACACTTCCAGAGGCGGGGAGGCATTACTAACCCTGTTCAGATTGTAGACCCGTTACAAGCAAATTAAATGTTGTCTTAAGCTACTAAATCAGAAGTAATTTGTTGTGTAGCCATGGTAACTGTAATAGACTTTAGTTCTGAAATGCACTAGTTGAAACAGCTAATACAAGGAATGCACTTTCGTGGTGTTAGAGATAACATAACCGCCAGATGACTGAGTTCAAATTTTTAGAACTTTTTGGTTCATAAGCAGAAACCAACATCTGTTTCCAGGCTTCCTTCCAAGATTATTAATGAAGAATCACTTAGATTTCAAGAGCCACTTGTGGCAGTGAGCGCTAGTGTTTGTGTGCGTGTGTGTTGTGTGTGTGTGTGTGTGTGTGTGTGTGTGCATGTATGGTGACCAAAGGTTACCAGTAGGTATCTTCTTCAATTGATCTCCACATTATTATTATTATTACCACTACTATTATTATTTAGACTGGGGCTCTCACTGAATTTGGCCCTCACCAAATCACCTAGAGTGACTGGCTAGAAAGCCTCAAGGATCTTCCTGTCTTCACCTCTCTAATGCTGCCATCATAGGTGTGTATAACCATGTGTGTATTTTTCTGTGTGTGCTGGGGATTAGGACTCATATCTTTATACTTTACTGAATGAGGTACTTTCCCAACCACCAGTGCTATTATGTTAATTTTACAGATGAGGACTATATCTGTGGCTACTTAGTAAGCAAGCAATAGACCTTGGCTTCAGCCACATGGCTTGGCTCCTTGGCTAACCATCTTCGCTGCTTTCTGTCTTCCCACAGTAAATGTAACTCAGGGATATGGCTGGAGACTTTAAAAAGAAGCTTCACATTGTAAAAATGCTGAATGCTATTTTTGACTTATTTCTTAAGCTCTGATTTCTTTTCAGCTATCTACCTTCTGGGACTGCATTATCTTAGTTTTAAAACAGATACCAGTGGCATTTATTAGTTGTGTAACTTGCTTTCCCTATTTCTGGGAATTTGTAATCCCACTAAGGGGGAATTTTGTTAAATGCTGGTGGCTGAAATTGCCATGACATTGTTCAACAGTGAAGGCAGCAAGCACAGCAGAATAATTTGGGTTTCTGCAAACACATCCTTATTATCTTATCATCTATGCTAGGGAACGGTAGCAGTGAGTTGGAGCACGGTAAAGAAGAGTGTCTGGTACATCATGAGATCAAACACATGAAGCAATGTGCCAGTTCTACCCTGCAGTATTGCCCCACCCCTTAACCTTTGCCTACATGAACTGATTAACGCTGGACTACTTCTGCGGCAGTTAAATTTAAAGAATTATTATTTTGTCTGCTAATATGTCAGAGGTCGGCACTTTATAGTTGGCAGAAACTTCTGCATTTGGAAACTTCCAGTAATTGCTGAATATTCCTGACAGCATCCATCTGCAGTTTGCTCTCCAAGTTCCAAAGCCGAAGAGGAACGTGGTATGATTGTTTACTCTCTGCTCTTTTGCAAACGGAAGACATGATCTTATGTTGCTGACATGCAGGCTAGCTGAGAACACAGAGCCGAGTGGGGCCATGCCTTCTGCTCAGGATGTGTTACCTGGTTCCCTCTCATTTCCACACTGATTTCTCCAAAATAGAGATACTATGAACAGTAATCATCACAACACGGCTTAAAATCCTGCCACGTCAGACTCACTCGGTTTCAAACTTATTTGAAAAGATGTAAAATACCCAGTGCTGTATAAGAGTTTCCTCTCCTTCTATCATGGAGGCGACTTGTCCAGTTTCATTCTTGCTTCTTCCCATTCTGTCCACATTCTGCCTTTGACATCACAAACAGCGGATACCCAGAATCTTGCTGTTCTTCTCCTCCCTTGTTTTCTGCCTTGATATTGCTTTCATCCTAGCTCACAATACAAAACATTCTTTGTATTATTGTCATAATTCAATAATATATTCAATTATATATATATGTATACATACAATATATATGTATGCATATATATGTGTATATATATATATGTATAGTCTGTCAGAGAGGCCCTTGTGTACCCCCAAACAGTGCAGACTATACCACTGCTATTAGTTATATACTGAACTAAATGATAAGACCCTATTCCTGAAATTGCCAGATACTTTGGTTATAGGACATAAAGAAATCAAGCTGAAACTTGGCAAGAAGCTGCTTCCCTGTTGGCTAGCCACCATATGGCTAGCAGGTGCTATGCTGGCTGCTGGAGGAGAATCAGTATCAACAGCCTTGCTCAGCTATGGACATTTAGCACAGCAGTACTGACCAGCCATGCAAGATGATTCCACTGCAGCAGCAGCAAGTCAGCCGTGGAGTAGTCCAGCGGTTTCTGATTGGGTTTGATCCCTGCGTTACAGGAAAGAATCCACACACCTGGTGCTGTATACCTGGCTCAAGTAGGAAAGCTATTACTGTTACTATTGTTAATGGACATAATGTGCTTATCAAATTGCCTTCTAAATAACTCTGTTTGTGTGTCTGTGCCTGCAAATTAGTGATGCCATCATCTTTGGTCCAAGAAACTTTTTTTTTAAAGTGGTCAGTGGTGACTGCAAATTCATAACTGGTCAAAGCACAGAGATAAGTACATGTCTGTTGAATGTCCACCCATAAATCAGACCTCTGCATTATCTTGTTTAAGGCTCTGAGAACACCATGGAAGGAAGGAGAAAGAAAGGAAGAGATGGGAGAATTACGGGGAGTGGCGTGGGATGCTGATTTATGAACATGGCATGGCCATTACACACTTGAACTCATGGTGCTTGTGATTGCCTGTTCAGGATCTTCTCAAGGTTGGACCTGTTGACATCCAGTCATGGAATAAGACCTCCATCCCTCCATGAGGACCTATAGGCAGTTAACAGTTATTGGGATAGATATTTTCTCTACTGATGTAGCCACTGGTAAAGTACCAATGCTCCTGTAAACACCCTAATGAAATTCTCTCTCTCTCTCTCTCTCTCTCTCTCTCTCTCTCTCTCTCTCTCTCATGCACATGCACACACACATACATATACACTGTGAGAGTAGAAGGGGAGGGGGCTGGTTAAGAAGAAGAAGAAGGGAACTAGAGGTAGTAGGGGAGGGACAAGAAAGGTCCTCACCCTGTATTTTGACTACCTTGCCATGATGTAGGCGTCATTTTAACTGTACTGCTGTACTCAGGATGAAAAGGCTTGCATTTATCATTGGTTCAGGAGGCCCACATGGACGTCTCTAAGAGATCCATTCCTGGGAAGAAACAGTTCCAAAAACAGTTCCTAGTGAGACTTGTAGGACTGGAACCTGTTTCCTTCCTGGACTCCAAATCATTGCCTTCTTTCCTTAAGTTTTATTTTCTGTTTCCTTCCATAGGAAACTCAAGTGGATTTTGAGCACTCCTTAATAAAGTGAGTAAATCTTATGCACATTATACATACAAAAATTTAAAAATCTTGAGAGTGGTCTCAGCATTTTAATCCTTGTTTTTATTTACGCCTAATATCTAAGTTCAGGTGTCTATTGCTCTGATAAAATACCATGACTCAAAGCAACTTGGGGAAGTAAGGGTTTATTTCATCTTCTAGCTCTTAGGCCACACTCCACAACAGAGAGAAATCGAGGCAGGAACTCAAGGCAAAAGCCTGGATGCTAGAGGTGATGCAGATGCCATGGAGGGATGCTGCTTACTGTCTTGCTTCTCGTGGCTTCCCCAGCTTGCTTTTTATTCCACCCTAAGGTTGGATGTCCCTAACCCTATCCAACCAGTGTTCCCATAAAAAAAGAGGAGATCAGACATCATTGTGTATGGAATAAAGACCATATTAAGACATATGGAAAAAGGTGACCATCTGAATGCGTGTGCATGCACACACGCACACACAGAGAAACAGAGAGAGAGAGAGAGAGAGAGAGAGAGAGAGAGCGAGAGAGCGAGAGGAGCAGGAGGGGGAGGAGGAGGAGGAGGAGGAGGAGAAGGAGAAGGAGAAGAAGAAGAAGAAGAAGAAGAAGAAGAAGAGGAGGAGGAGGAGGAGGAGGAGGAGGAGGAGGAGAGGAGGAGGAGGAGGAGGAGGAGGAGGAGGAGGAGAAGGAGAAGGAGAAGGAGAAGGAGAAGGGGAAGAGGAGGAGGAGGAGGAGGAGGAGGAGGAGGAGGAGGAGAAGGAGAAGAAGAAGAAGAAGAAGAAGAAGAAGAAGAAGAAGAAGAAGAAGAAGAAGAAGAAGAAGAAGAAATATTTAAACCCCAGATAATTTAATCAATGACTCCCAGCTTTCACAATGATGAAAAATTACAATTGTGTTGTCAGACTCCTGGTTTGTGGAATCCTTTGATGGAAGTCCTAGCAAACTGATTCAATCCTCCACAAATGTCTGTTTAAAGGGAGCGCATCTCCTTATGTACTTCTTCTACAAGTTCCAGACTAAAATAGATTCATTTATATTTTCCCATCACTTAGGAAGAACCTGGCTCAGAGTAGGTGTGTGGGTGACATTTGTTCAGTTGAACAGTAAACACAAACTATGTTTTGCTCACTGCAGTAGCAGGGCAGCTGGCTGCCGGCCTGACTGGTTACCACCTGAAGTTTCCAGTCTGTTATTTGGTTGGTTCTGCCCATGAAAATAGCTCCTTTTGTTCTTTTCTAGTCTAAAAGCAGAAGTGAAAATATCTACATCTAAAAAAATGTGTGCTCATTGTGAAAGAAATCTGCTACTGCACTAAAGAATGGGACAGAATAAAAGTCACCCAGCACATCCTCCCTTAGGAAGCACCATTCATATTTTTTGTGTATATGTTATTTTAAGGTGGTTCTATTATTGATGTTATCAGTGTTATTCTTCCTAGTCAAAAATGCCATGTATGTTGTAGCCTATATAGCTGTGGTGGACATTACAGTGGTGAATTTTCATGCACGGTTTGAGTGAGCTCACAGAGAAGCAAGCTCTGGCATTGGAGTTTGGCCTCCCTATTGCAGATTCAAGCATATTTATTTCAAAGTGTCCCCCAAGGCAACTTGTCTGAGGCTACTTCCTCCTCCCAGAATCTGTGACTGGGAGGAGAGCATTAAACAGCTTAAGAGTAAAAGCATTGTTCCTTGAGGAACAGCTAGAAGGCAAAGTAGTCCACCAGATGGTACTATTGTCTACCCTACAGTATAAAAGTGCCTGGACTGGGAAAGCAAAGCACAAAGAGCAGCCATGGGACGCTCCTCCATGGAGAGAAAGCTCAACTGGGAACTCCAATGTACTATCCCGACCTCCCTCGTCTGTTTCTACTGGATGTTGTGAATGCTGAGTTTTAATCACATTACATCTATCTGGTTTTGACTTAGAAGTCTCATCTTAAGGGACACTGTTCTGCCTGGGACTCTATCTGGATTCTAGCTGGTTGCCTTACAGGGGTTTCCCCAATAAATTTCTGCTGGACATTTTGACCACCTGCTTTGATAATGTTTTGCTCTATCTATCTATCTATCTATCTATCTATCTATCTATCTATCTTTTATCTTCTATCTATCTATCTATCTATCTATCCATCTATCCATCCATCCATCCATTTATATAATCTCTAATCTACCTAATCTCTTTTAATCTATATCTATTTGTCTATCTAATCTCTATCAATCTATGTATGTATGTATGTATGTATGTATGTATGTATGTATCTATCTATCTATCTATGTATCTATCCATCTATTATCTATCTACCTACCCACCTACTGGCCTACCTATCTTTTCCTATTTATTCTTTAAACTGGCTTGCTCTATGATTAATAACTTTATTCACCCCAAACCCCCAAAATATACCATTGATCATTCTATGGACCATGCAAAAATAGTAATATGCTTTTCTAATATGAATTACTGTAGCTATATTTTCATATTCGAAATTAAAATAAATGTAGATTTGTATTAGTGATTTCAAGTAGTTGAATTACATTTTACATACTTAGCTCAGCCTCTACTAATGAATAGTTTGGATTGTTTCTTTTTGCCTTTCTAATATAAAACACTCCATGAAGATTTGATCTCTTTGTTATGGTTGTCTCATTTTTCTTATTTTCTACCAATAACTTTCATTTGCTAAATATGGTTGGAGTCATGCACTCTGTCATACATGTAGGCAGCTGTGGAACTGAGACTATAGATATGGATAATGTAGAATTTTCTTCTTTGAGACACACCAATCTGCCTCTCTGTTGACTTCTAGACTCAAACACCAAACTGCCTTGGCCATATCAAATTCAAGATATCCTAAACCCAGTTCTCGGTGTCTCTGCTGGAACGTGACTTTCACTAGTTGCTCTTTCTAATGTCAGCCCGTAGTGACATTGTTCATCCTGGTGCTGAAGTCAGGAGAGGAGAGTGGGCAAGTGAAATCCACGGATCTACCTTGCTATCACTTTCCACACTGATTTTGATTCTGTCAGAGACTTTGATGATTTTATTTCTAAGATGCATCCCTAGTTTGTCCTTTTCTCTCTGTCTCCTCTGTCCATCTTGTACTCTGCCCAGACATTGGCTTTGAGGATAATTTCTGACTCCTGGCTTGGTCTACAAATCCCTAATGCTCTGCCACTTAGGTCTCGGCATCACTTTGCATCCCACTCTCCTCCTCTTATCCTGCCTCACTACCTTACAGCTCCTGAAGCATGGTGAACTTTCTCCCACACAACTAGCAAATTCTGGCATAGACCAGAAGTCTTGTAGACTATTTCAGATTGTTCTTTCTCTCCTGACATGACATCACTGACTTCTCTAACTTTCTAAATATTTATTTTCTTTTAGGATCATACACATACTTTAAACAAAACCTTTTCTCTGACTTTTGTTTATACACCCAAGACTCTTTGATCTACTTAAAACAATTGCGTGTATGTGTGTCCATGCCATGATATGCATGTGAGAGGCTGAAGACAACGTTTGGAAATGGGTCCTTTTCTCTCACCATGGGAGGTGGGACTCAAACTCCAGCTGTCAGGCTTTCAAAGGCAGCTGCCTTTACCCTCTGAGTCATCTGCCAGCCCTGAGCTACCTATTCTTGTGTGCATCCTTTTGGAAGTGGAATTTCTTTTGTCCTGAAGACTCCTACAGTCACAGAAGACGCTGGCTTTATTTCTCTCAAATGTGGTGTGTGTTATGGCCAGTCTCCATCACATTCAGATGCAAAGGATGTTCTTGCAGTGGGAGACATTTTGGACCAATTTTAAAGCTATAACAGGGCTTTTTACTGCAAATGGAATGCAGCATAATGGTCTTTTGTGATAAAAATCTTCTTTGGGATGACTTTTTAAATGTACAATTTACTTTGCTTCAAGGTTACGACTGGAATTTCACTATGGAACTTTTCTGGAAGTTGAAAGCTGCTCTCTGGAGCTCATGTCCCCAGACCCCTGGATACTTTTTGTGCATCCAGTGAAGCATGACAAAGACCCTGTGTTTCTTCCTTCCTCCTGGACAGTGTTGGTGCTTTACGATTTGTTCTTAGAGTTTGATCTTTGAACATGGTTGCTCTAGCTAGTCTACTGAAATTCAGGTTATAGAAAATGGATTTTATTTAGGACAGGACATTAGTGACACAGAAGGTGGGGGTAAACTGAGGAGGGTCTGCAGTGGTTGGCTTAGAAGCTTAGTGAATTCTTGGGAGTGCATGGACAGCTGTTGGCTGGAATTCTACCATGGCCTTAGAAAAGAGAAGATTTAAATGCATTCAGGATTATTTCATCTAGCACACCAGCGTGAGTAAACTGCTTCTCTTCTTAGTTTTCTAACTTTAAAAACAAATAGCAGAGGTCTCAGTAGCTGTCATTAGCTGATTCCTTACTGACAAACTGTTCTTATCATTGAGTCCCTACAGTAATGGATGGTTCTTGTCATTCACTGAGTCCCTGCTGATAGACAGCTCAGGAGTGCAACTCGTTCTTCCTTTTAGGGAACTTGCCTGTGTCTAAAGTCACTGAGACTACCAAATATGATCTTGCCTAGCAGTCAAGACAGAATGTGCAATGTAGGTCCAGACCAGGCCAGTTACAGCACTGGGCCTCCAGAGTAGCTATTCTTTCTTTGTGTGTGTGTGTGTGTGTGTGTGTGTGTGTGTATGTGGTATGTGTGTGTGTATTACATTGTTCTGCCTGCATGCTGGAAAAGGGCACCAGATCTTATTACAGATGGTTGTGAGCCATCATGTGGTTACTGGGAACTGAACTCAGGATCTCTTGAAGAGCAGCCAGCACTCTTAACCTCTGAGCCATCTCTCCAGCCCTGTATTAATATATTCTTTAATCGAATAATTTCCTCTTTCTTTCCCCACTTAACCCTTCCCACGTACCCCACCCCCTTGCTCTCTCTCTCAATTTCATGACCTCTTTTCCTTTGTTATTGCACTTCCCACTCATTCCTAAATACATAAATATAATGTTCTCAGTCCCTAAAATGGTGTGTGTGTGTGTGTGTGTGTGTGTGTGTGTGTGTGATTTCAGGAATGACCACTCGGTATTAGATAACCATTTGGGAATCTCTTTGGGAAAGAGTATTTCTCATCTTAGTTGCCTCTAGATTTTGTCTAGGGTTGGGGACCCTTGAGTCTTCCTTCTGTATCAACATGTTTATTGTCATCATTCTTCTTCAGGTCTTATTTATGCAGTCATGTGGTTAAGACTACATGGGTGTAGCTTGCCTGGCAATTTAAGCACATAGAATCTCACAACAGACTTTCTGCTTTTCTGACACTTACATTATTTCTGAAGCTCCATCTTCCAAGATTTTCCCTGAGACTTAGGTGTAGGAGTTATGGTCTAGATGTATCAGCTGGGGATGGCTACCATATCATCACTTGCTTTCAGAATTTTGATCATTTGTGATTTTTTTTCTGTGATGGTCTTTGTCTCAGGAAAACCATTCTTGATTCAGGTATTGACCAGAGCACTGACCAAAGCCAAGGTTTTTCTCTGAACTAATATTAAGTTGTTGGGAATTGTTGTAGTTTGAGTCTGGAATGCCTTCCTTCCAAAGGCCCCTGTGTACAGCTTATGGACTGGCACTCTTGGGAGGTGGTGGCAACTTTAATTGATGTGACCTATGGGGAGGTCTTCTACTCCTTAATGGTGAGGAGGGCAGGGGGATCCTAGATCTCCAGCCTCTTCTTTCTCTTTTTTCTCCACATGATGAACAGCTCTGCTACTACAGTCTACTGCCTTGCTACAGGTCCAAAACCAATGGGCTTATTCATCCTGGATTCAAACCCTGCAATTGTCTGCCAAAAGAAACTCTTTTTCTTTCCTTTCTCTTTCTTTATTCTTTCTTTCTTTTTTTATAAATTACTTCTGGTTCTTCTTACAGTTAAAACAGCTAATACAACACTAGAGAAACTTCTTTTTGCATTGGGATAGCTAAATTCAAAGTGATGACTCTGGACAGTGGTATTATACATAAGTATCTGATGGATGCTTCTCAAGAGAATGAATGTATATTTACCCATGCTGTATTTAAATTTTTGATAAAATTCTGATTAAAATATGCATATCACAGAAAACACAACAATTTTTCAAAGTAATACATAAGATATTCAATACTTCTTCACATTTTATCTTGCTCAAAATGGCTAAGAATTTGGGTTCAGAAACAAAATCTGTGGGCAACCTAGTCCTGGCTATGTCTCGCCCAGCTTTGTGACTCTCTGTCAGATACTTTATGCGCTCAGTTTTTCATTTTTTGGTTCAGTGGAGATAGTTTAAGTATGTACTGTGAGTACCCATTGAACAATAAACATTTGTTGAATTAAACTGAATCTCACTTTATTGTGTTGAAATGAGAAATGCTTTGAAGTACTTAGAACATCTCCAGTGCCTGGTGAGATGGACATGGCTTATTAAATAAGAACATTTTGATTGTGTTATCATCAAGTTTCCTTCTGTGTTCTAGGTTTCAACCTCAAAGCTGAAGAAGAGATGAGGAGTGGCACACAGGAGATGATGCTCACAAGTGGATAGTAAATAAGGAAGGTTGACAATCATGTTTTTGAAACATTGGCTCTGCACCTGCAAAGGGTACAGTACCCAGCTCTTCCAATGCTGGACTTTTCTTTCCCCAGGCATCATGTTTCTCACTTAGGCATTGATTTCTTTTATAACGCTACATCACTTCCTTACCTGAAGCAGGCCTTTCATTGTCTACAGAATAGTGCCTAGCGCTCCTGAATGAGCCAGATGAGGCCCCTGTCCTCTCTCTTTCGTTCCTTCCCATTTTGTTTTGTTAAGTTCAAACTGTTCTCACTGCAACCTTCCCATCTTTACAGTTTGACCTTTTATCTTTTCTGTTTTTTTTATCAGCTTGGAAATCTCCTTCTTCGTCTTCCCCTTGAAGGTAACAAAACAGAGGCTAAAATCCAGCCCCATTTTCTGTTCTCTTAGTGCTATCCTGAGTTTAGCTATCGCCTGCTCCAGATGGCTTCTTTTCCACAGGGGAAAGATCATTTCTGGGAAGAGCTACAAGTTTTTCAGCTATCTCCTCCTCATCAACAGGAAGAAATGCTGCAATAGAGAAATCACAGGGTAGCTCTAAGAGTAGATGGATAGAGGTTTTTTTTTGTTTGTTTTTATTTTTATTATTTTTTTGCCAAGTCTTGGATAGTACAAGAAACCTTGAAGACACCTAGCCTAAGAGCTGAAGAAATGTGGCAGATCTATGGGAAGGTGTTGTGTGTGTGTGTGTGTGTGTGTTTTGTCTGTTTTGTGTGTGTGTGTGTGAACACTAGCATGTTAAGTATAAGAAGGAAGAGTGAAGACATGTTTTGAGTGGAATCTTAAGAGCTGAGACTGGATAGATGGGCAAGCATGTGTCAGGAACAGAAGGATGAGAAAAGACTTGGAGAGGCTTTTGGGTTGTCACCCAAAGCCAAAGAGAATCTTGGATGTATTTAAGCAATGGGGATTTGCAGATATGTGAATCCATGAAGGAGAAAGACTTATGGTGATAGCTCCAGAGTAGGGTGAAGAATGAGTAGAAATGGATCTTGGAGTTGTCCTGGAGGATGGTGGGAAGCAGGAAGAACATGTAGAAGGTGGTTGCAAGAGTCCAAGTGAAAGATTATGGGTCCTGCTTAAGCAGTGTCAGTGGAGGAGGTGAGAAGTGGGCATTGTCTGGAGAGCTTTGGGAGGTGAGGGATGCACAGAAGTCACTGATTTGGATTACGGAGTGGGTGGAGGAGGCACCCCTCACTCCTGGGATGGAAATACCTGCAGGAAAGTTTGTGTGGGCTGTAAGATGATTCATTTATTTTGGGTAGGCTGAACTGGGGATCCCTGTGGAACTGCCATATGGAGAAATCCAGCTAGTACTTAGGTGCAGTGGGTTATCTATACTGTAGTCAGGAGCTCTACACATAAAGATTTAGACACTTGCGAATTTGTGAAGACTTGTGTCTCTAGTATCAGGGTTAGGAAGAACAATCTCTGCCACGCAGCACACTAACACACATACAGCAAAGTGTGCCAATAGTCCCAGCAAATGGGATGAAGAAGGATCACAGATGACCAATTGACAATTTTGGTCTGGTTTTTCTGAAAAATTAATTTGTGGAAAATTTGTAAGAAAGATTTAGCCATATAAAACAGAATTTTCTATTTTATAAGCCTGGATATAAAGTTGTTCCCTGTGCTATTTTAATATAAATAATAGTGATAAGTTGTCATGTGTATTTTGCATTTGTTGAGAGTGGACTTCTGGGACCATGTTGAGCCCTCTTGTCTTAGACTTGAACATATTTATCTTAAGTGTCCATTAAACTCCCTGTCCTCGGTAGGGGGGCTCCTTGACCCTTTAACAAGAAGAAAGAAAAAAGCAAATAGCTAAGAATATTAAAAACAGCCAGGTGGTGATGGCGCACACCTTTAATTCCAGCACTTGGGAGGCAGAGGCAGGTGGATTTCTGAGTTTGAGGCCAGCCTAGTCTACAGAGTGAATGAAACCCTGACTCAAAAAACCAAATAAATAAAATAAAAAATACTGTGCCCCTGAGAACAGTCAGAATGTAAAACATTTCCAACACAGGCTACAGTTATTTATCCTGTGGTATAAAAATCCCTGTGGGAACGAGAAGGTAAATGTTCATCCGTAGAGAGAGAGGACCTTTGCCCCCAGACCTTGCTACTTATTAATTTATATTTATTTGCTCTGACAGTCAGGTTACTCTAGTAATTTCTGCTAGATGTATTAAGTACCCGGTTTGGTGGTGTTAAGTATCTGATACTTTATCCCTTATCATTCTCCAGACTAACAATTGTTGCATATAAATATTATATTAACCATAGAATGTAGGCATTATTCCCAGTTTACAGGCAGGGGGATTCTGATGCAGGTAGGTTTGGTAAAGTATTAGAGTCATACAATATTTAAAACTGGTCAGGTCAAATGGGGAGAACACTTCTGAAGGGGAAGAGTGGTAAAGGGGCCAACTGCCAGAGGCAGGTATAGTGTGGAAATCTCCTCACTGGGTTTTGACATATAAAACAATTAGCCATGCGGTGGAGACATTTCAGGGAATGCTGCAGTAGGGGTTAAGAGAGACCAGGACACAAGAAAAGTGCGTTTTCTACTGCGTACTCTGCTGAGAGTGATCACCAGCAAGGTTTTAGGAAAGAGAGAAAGCTAGTGATACAGAAGCTGGGGGGGGGGGGCAGTAAATGTCAAGGAGAGGCTGAGGAGATAGACAGTAAAGTGGCGTTCTCGCAGAGGTACAAGGGAACCATCCAGAAGAGTGTTAGAGGGTCAGAACTCAGGGCTTCTCAGTCACATAAAAGAAAAGAAGGGAGGAAAAAACAAAGGATTGGCAGTGTGATGTTTCTGAGTCACATTCTGCAACAGGAAGGTGAGAGAGTGAAAGCCATAGTGGGAGGAGCTAAGAGAACTTCAGTGTGATGAGTGAGGGAAGGGTGGAGGAAGCCCATTGTAGAGAGCTGAAGGCACTGGCAGCTAGGACTGAACGATAGAGTTGAGTTAGGAGGCTTTGAGTTTTCGTGCATGAGTCTGAATGACTGTGGGTTCTCCACTGAGGTGCTTTGTAGCTGTGAGTATGGGAAGACTAAGTGTTGAGCTTGTTCAACTGGTGCAACCAAAGACCAGATCCTTAGGAGCTGAAGGAAATCTTGATGCATTGTTCAAATCCTAGGGTTCCTCACAGAGTGAAGCATCGCCTTAGATGGGCATCCTCAACCTTGAAGTTCACTGGAATCACCTAGGGAAGATTATAAAGGATTTATGTCTGTGTCTCACCATCAGGAATTAGAATTATCTGTTCTGTGCCAGGCCTAAACTTTGAGAATATTTTTATGAACTACTCAGGTGATCTTTAAACGCAGACAAGGTTGGAAAGTGTTCTCCTTTTTTCTTTTTCCACTCCTAAAGCAAATCCAGATGTTTGTCAGCAGAAGACATCATAGACTGTAGAATTTCCCAGTGCTTATTTATTTTCCTGTTTATAATAAGGCTGCAGATGTAGGCTCTGTGCTTGGACAGATGTTGGCATTTCCTGAATTCTTCAGACACAGAGGCATCAGAGGAGGAAAATGGGAAATGGAGTCCTGGTTCTTATTTACTCTTACCCGAAGCCCTACTCATCACCTTCCTTATTTTCAGTGATCAGCTCTATTGGCCTGACCACACCATTTTCAAGGAGGAAGAAAAGGCAGCACATTGTCCAGGAAAGCCGGAGGTG
>NC_133430.1:40916637-41020454 GCF_011762505.2 Arvicanthis niloticus
GGTAGCAAGTAGATATCCGCCCGTGCTTCATGGCCTTTTCTGCTCCCAGAGGGTTCTTGTCTCCACAGAACAAGGTGGAGTCTCCTAAAGGGAAGTTTAGGTTTGCCCTAAGCTTGTGGCTTGTGCATCATATTTAGACAGGGCTTATTACTAACAGACTGTCAAACTCCATCCTCAGAGTCCTTAGCACCCCCACTTAGGGATAAGGCCCCCAAATTTGCGCGTCAAGAGTCTTGGGGGGGATGCTGATGCTGTCTGTAGCCTGGAGGTGAAAACAATGCCTTCCAGGAAAGGAGGGGCTGCTGCGCTCCTTGGGCTCTTCCATTCTTTTCATGTCTTCTGGTGGTCTCTTTCTTACTTGTAAAATTTTCCCTTTTGTGTGACTGCCCCCTGCTTTTGGACCGCTTTTAACAGTCCCACTCCAGTCAGCGTCCTGAACGTACAGGAGGGCGGCCTCTCCCCAGCCGTGCGCAGCTTCCTTCTCTCAGCTAGTACCACTTTCCCACGCAAAAGCGTGACGGTTGCTCTCGCTCTTGTCTGAATTGTTGACTCTTTCTTAGGACTCCTAGCATCAAGTGAACACTTTTTTTTTTTTTTTTTTTTTTTTTTTTTTTTTTTTTTTTTTTTGCAAGTTTGGGTAGGGGGATCAGGCTTCCTGTTCTACTGTACTTACAGCCCTGGAGAAGCTCTCCAGAGGTTGTGTAGGAGCCAACCTCCCTCCCCACCGCCCCGCGCGCCAAATCCAGCCTGGGGCGCAGGGCCATTCCGGGTGCCAGCTCTGCTCTCATACTCCATCTGGCTTCTGCTCCAGATAGTGAGGTTTCTCAGGGTGTCGAAAGCTCCCGTGTCGAGGCTTCAGGCGCCAGAGCCCTGAGGGGGGCGGTAGCAGCGTCAGGTGGCTGCTCCCGGTCCCTGAGCGCCACCCAGTCACTTCCTACTCGGCGCACAGCCTGGGCTAGAGCAGGAGCCCTCTTGCACTTCGGCCCCAGGACCCGAGTCTGCCGGAGCTGCTGGGGCGTGGTGGCAGCCGGGAGTTACATCGTGGTGGCAGCCCGAGAAGCTGAGATGTGACCCCGCTTCTTCTGAGACTGCCATTGCCCTTTCTGGTGCCTGCCTCTGCGAACAACAGTCTGCACCAGCCAGCGGACACTTGTCTGGATCTTCGTGGAGAAAAGAGCATCCACTGAGCGCTCGCAAAGCCGGGGCAGAAGTTTGGCTGCCCTGGGCAGCTGTGAAGCAGCTGCGTGAGAAGGGTGGGCTAGGAGACCGAGGGAGCAGAGAGCTAAGGAATGGGGTCTTAGCCTGGGCTAGGGGTGGGGAGAGGGCAGTCCAGTTGTTTCTCGCTCTCTCCCAGAGCCCGGGCGCGGGGCAGAGGAAGAAATGCTGATCCCGCGTCCGGGCTCCTGCTTCCCGGGCAGCATCTTCATCAGCAGCAGCCTCAGCATCAGCACCGGCGGGACAGCGACAGCGGGGGCGGCGCAGGCGCACTGTGCCCGGCGGAGCCTGCAGTTCCCCAGCCCCGTGTGCGGCACCGCCACAGTCTGGGCAGCGGCGGCCGGGGGAGCGCTACTACCATGAACTGCTTGGTCCTCTTTCCCAGAGCTGCTCATCCGGGTCGGGCTGGAGACACACTCAGGGGACCCCGCCGCCGCCGCCGCGCCCCCTTTTCTTTCGGCTCCATCTCCACTACCTTTTCCTCCTCTTCTTCCACCTTTTCTTCCTGCTTCCCCCCCTCCCCCGCCGCGGATCCTGGCCGCTGCTTTCCAGACCCAGGATGCCGGGGGGCAAGAGAGGGCTGGTGGCTCCGCAGAACACATTTTTGGAGAACATCGTCAGGCGCTCCAGTGGTAAGGAGAGTTGCAGTTCAGAACATTCCCCACCTTCATCCCGCCCACGGCGCCCCCGTCCTGTCCTACCCATCCCATCCCTCTCCTAAGGGGGGAGGGGGTGTAGGCAGTGGTACCTGGTGGCTTATGGTGGGTGGGGACCATAAAGGAGGTGGTGGAGGGACATAAGTTTCATCTGTTTCCTAAGAGAGATGTACCCCCTCCCACCTGTCCAGACCTTATAGTAGGAACTAGGAAAGGGGGGTGGGTAAAGCGGGGGTCCAACAGAATAGGTTTGAATTTGAATTTCACTTTGACGATGAATCTCTCCTTGTCCCATGGTTTCATAAACAGACTGCAAGCGCTGACCAATTTCTTAGAGCCAGTTTTTGGAGGAAGCTTTCCTTTTAAGTTGGGAATGACTGGAAAAGTGGCCACTTCATCAAATTTAAGTCACTAGGATGGCTTTGGACCCACTGTGCACATCTGAAAGTACCTTGCCTTAGGGCAAGTAGTCGGAATTGAACCCTAAATAGTCAGTGTTTGGAAAATGGGAAGGCAACTACTCGGATCAAATTTGTGTTTAAAGTTTCACGTTTTATTTGTTTTTTTTTTTTTTCATTGCGTGTTGGTTTATAGCTTGCATCTTGCCTACTGCGTTTGATCAGGAGAAGGATAGAAACAAAGCCATAGTTTCTGTGCTTTCAGTGCACTTGGGGAAAAGATCTGAACAATGCCACTTAGTCTTGCTCTTGCACATTAAGGCATCCTGCCTCTGAAGTGTCTTTAAAATGCCATCCATTTATGTGTGGTCAGATTATAAAAATTTTATCTACTGGGTTTATGCATTTTTAAATTGTTTTTTTTTTTTTTTTAAAAAAAAACTCTTTTATATAATTTTTCAACTTCACAAGCAAACTGTATGGACTATCATTTAAGGGTTTCTCTTCAGAACCCCTTTCTGGAGAACCATGAGAAAGATAATTTTGCACATGGATTTGAGTAGGAAAACAGTGGGAAGATTCTTCGAGGTTCTGTGATTCCTTGTTCTGTCAATCATTCATGGGAACTAAGTGTATTTGGGGGTCTTACACAGCGGATACAGTGAGGGTCACTTGTATGGATATGTGGCTAAGTTCTTTATGTGGCTGTGTGTTAGAGGGGCACACAAAAATGATAGCAAACAACTGGACACAGAGTGGTAGCTTAGACAACACCACTTCTTGGATTAGCATCTCTTTGAAAAATAGGCTTGCCAATGCATCCTTAGAATTGGAATAATATTAGGTATTTTCTTTGGATGTTCACCTTGGAGTTTGGTTTAGAGCCTTGTGAATCTTTCTTCCATGTTAGTCAGTGTGTGATTCTGTGTAATTCCAGAGCAGCAGTGACACATTTG
This sequence comes from Arvicanthis niloticus, assembly GCF_011762505.2. NCBI lineage: Eukaryota > Metazoa > Chordata > Mammalia > Rodentia > Muridae > Arvicanthis > Arvicanthis niloticus. The sequence continues at coordinate 40,919,863 of NC_133430.1, forward strand.
GATTAAAAAAAAATAGCTTATAGTACTGCAGAGTCATTTTAATCCCTGTAGTATTTTTAGCTACGCTAGTGTGAGGTTCATATGCACTTTCAGTTTTTATAACAATATAAATTAAAATAGAAGCACATAATGGCATGAAACATCTATATTAACCAATTGCCTTCTTTTATGAATATCTTACACAGATCTAGAATACAGAGAACATTACTGTTAAGACTATCAATTCCTGGGTGGAATTTAAAGGTTATTGGAATCAGCTGTTTACAGGGTCATGGTGATTTTCTTCCAAACGTCTCATCTTCTTCATTTATTCTACTTCATAGTTTGGTTTTTGAGAGGAGTTTTCAAGGAAGACCTTAGAACACCAGACCCATAGGCTGCCTGCCACTCTCCAGGGTGAAAGGGGAGACACTAAGAGGTCCTGGATTAAAGTTTATCGTTGTAGCAGTATCGGTCACAACTTTCTCAGATTGGACCCAAGCTGAGATGGTCATAGGATACATTCCTGTCAAATGCGGTTTGAAATGAAGAGTTACATCGTGTGGCTCAGATCTGTCTCCGCCCCTTGTCTCCACTTTTTGTCAACCACTGATCATACAATATTTTATCTTATTTCCATTCTGGGATTAGAACGGTTTCATTAACTTAGTGCTTCTTTCCCTCCTTAACAGCAAGTATGAGTGAGATTTTCCTGCTTTGACACTCAGGGATTCCACCTTTTATTGTCTATGCCCAACTTTGAATAGTCGGACAGAAACATAGGGATTTTGTTGGGAATGTGTTAGAGATTTGGGAATTATGCATGCCTGCCTATAGGTAGTAAGTGCTTAAAGGTCTCAGCAAGTACCTGGATTGAGAATTGCAGTATGTGATTAGTCTATCCATTTATGGGGGAGGGCCTTCCAGCTGTCATTTCTACCTGATCTGGCAGAGAAATTGAAAAAAATTCACCCTAAGAGATTGTTTAATTAAGAGTAACAGATAAAATTCCCTCCAGGATTCTCATAGATGGATCAGGTTTGTCACACTGAAGATTTAATCATTCACCAACTTAATAACATTGGAAATGCACTGCTGGCAGAACTTTAGTTGAGGAAGTCAGGGAGGCAGCAGCCTTCCCAGTTGATTTAAGAACTCAGGAAACAGAGGCTGCATTTTATATTGACGGGCTTCCTTACTCACACAGTATGAGTTTCTTCTGAAAGGATGAGATCTTGCACGGAGTCAAACAAACATGTGCGTAGGAAGAGGCAGCGATGACACGGAAGGCTACAGACAAACAGTGGACAGACGTCCACCCAGACATAGAGGCGGACACGGGAGGCAAAAAACATGCATAATTCACACAGAATGACAGATGGAGAGAAAACCAAAACCAAAACCACACACACACACACACACACACACACACACACACACACACAGTCACACATAGAAACTGAGACACATGTACAAAGACACAGGTACACACATGACAGAGAGGGAGAGAGAGGGAGGAGAGAGGGTCAAAGGAGAGGGAGACAGTGAGGGAGAGGGAGAGGGAGAGGGAGAGGGAGAGGGAGAGGGAGAGGGAGAGGGAGAGGGAGGAGAGGGAGAGGGAGAGGGAGAGGGAGAGGGAGAGGGAGAGGGAGAGGGAGAGGGAGAGGGAGAGGGAGAGGGAGAGGGAGAGGGAGAGGGAGAGGGAGAGGGAGAGGGAGAGGGAGAGGGAGAGGGAGAGGGAGAGGGAGAGGGAGAGGGAGAGGGAGGAGAGGGAGAGGGAGAGGGAGAGGGAGAGGGAGAGGGAGAGGGAGAGGGGAGAGGGAGAGGGAGAGGGAGAGGGAGAATATCAAACATTTGTTTTTGTCCATGGGTAGCTTGTGACTTGAGAGCCTGGGCATCTAGGACTCTATCTACCAGACAACTTTTTGGTAACGCAGACCTAATGAGCAAGGGGAATGTCATATCTGCACAGAGATTTTAAAGCTCAGGATTTTATAATCAAACTCTGAAGTCCTCATCTGCAGCTTCTTTGGGGCAGTGCCACCATCCATGTTCTGATTGGCCATGGTGGCCTCTCTGCTGCTGTTTTACTCTCTGGTTTTTCCTCTTTATTTAGTTGAGTGCTTTAGGCCAGAATTGCAAATTGTTAGTGGTGACTATGTCTATAAAATAAAGCAGTGTGACCCATTGTGTAGAGTGGATACGTAGACATTTGTTTTTTGTTTTTTGTTTTTTTTGTTTGTTTTTTTGTTTTTTTTGGCCAACTCAAAATAGGAGAAGCAAGGAATTCTCCCCTTAAGTTTTAAGATTAAAGACATGATAAAAGAGATAAAGGGAATATGATAATCCTTAACTTGTAAAAACACAGAGCATATTATTTTTGCAAGAATTTGTAAAGGTCAAAGTATAGAGACAACAGGAATGTTTAGGTAAGCATTAAAAATAGATTTTTGATTTTGATTGACATATTTATAGGCTGTGTTGTAGCTTCTCGGTACTTGGGTACAATGCAGAACGTTCAGATGAAAGAAAATGGCATGTCTACCTCCTTGAACAGTTATCATTGCTTTGTCTTAGAAACAGTCCTACTGGTTGGTAAGAAATATCAGATTGTCAACTGTAGTGAAGTTCAAGTATATGTTTGGCTATTTGGATCAAAATAAGCTACAAAGAAGGGAGGGCTTGAGAACTGTGGTTAAGTTCATGACACCGGAACAGCGCCATTACAGAAAGCCCCTTTCCTTAGTAGCTATGGACCAGATCTGTGTTTGGCATCATCAGGAGTTCCTCCCTCTTTATGTGGTCAGTGTTCATGCAAGCTACTTATTAGTAAAAACTAGGTTGTAAAGAGATGTAACATTGCAGGTAGAGTTAAATACTTGAGAGACTTTTAAATGGAATATTAGTTTCAAAAGACAAAAAAAAAAAAAAATATTAAAGCACTCTTTGTTCCCATCCTCGTGGACGGCATATTTCACCTGTGTGTTCTTTCTGGATCCCTAATGAGTATCTAACTATAGCTAGTTTGGGTGATGGTAAAGTAGATTGCTGTTTTTTGGAAAATTATAAATTCAAATCAATATTTTTGATGTGAGGTTATCCACTAATATTAAAGTACTAGTAAAAATTAAGGCGTTCTCTCTTTTATGAAAATCCAGAAGCGTTATTTTTCTCTTTGGAGGAGAAGGACTACGGAAAGAAGAAAACAGAGAAGAGAGTGCTTTAATAGCAACTCATCTTTCAAGAGGTCCTCAGGAGCTTCAATTTTCCATTTGTCTAGAGATGGCAGGCTGCACAGGCACTTTCTTTACTCTGTCACCTCTTCCTTGTAAAATGATTCCAAAAATTGTTTTCATGCTGTACCTGATATTTAGAAACAAGGTGGTATTAACAGAAACCCCCAGGAGAAGAAACAGTGATTTTGGTATCAAGACAAAACAGGAAAAACAACTTAATTGCGACCCAACCTGAAAGGAATAGTGTCAGGCAAACAGTTTTTATTGGCGATGTTATAAAGTTACTGATATATATATTTCCCCGAATGGCTTTCTGTTACAATTAAGACACTGTTCAGGAAATATTGATAAAACCACATATTGGTTTTGAAGGATCGGTTTACCCAAGTCTTATAATGCACCACTTTAATGTTTAAAATATCAAAGAGGTTGAAATTATACTGACCACTTCCTAAATTATATTGACGAATAACCAAGAACATCATCCCACTTCTGAGCCTGCACCACATTACATAATGAGCATGTGTGCACTGCTGGCTAAGGGCTGCTCCCCCTGCACGGCCCTGCTACCCTGTACTCTCCAGCCTTCACTAGTGTCTATCTTTTTGCTGGATTCCAGAAGTAGAATGTCTGAGAAATCCATTTACTTAACCCTCTTTCAGACATTCTTCTAAAAAATAATCCATTATAATTTTAATAGAAGGCAGTAGTAATTGGTAATGACTGAGTCGATTTCTATGCTGAGGCTTTAACATTCAGTCAACATTCATCTTGAGCTTTCATTGCCATGCTCTCTGGAAGGAGCTGTGGTCCACACTCTCCAGAGTGAGCCTAGGGAGAGATTGTGTGACCACCAAGTTCTCTGGTTACCATTTACCACAAGAGGTCACTGTAGGTTCCGCCACAATTAGTGATTAGATAGCCAGCCTCTTTCCTTTTCTCTCTCCTCTCCCTCAATTATGATGGGGCGGGGGAGGGGAACCTACATAGTGTTTGTACATAAAAGAAAATACACAAAACCTAAGGCAAACAAGAAAGTCCAGTGAAACAAGGTACTTATTAAAAGTTTATTTAAATTGGTAGCAATTGTTTTAAGACTAAACAAATATGATAGCAATAAAATAGTAACTACTAACATGTGATATTGGCTAATCACACATCATGAATAGTTATAATGCTACATTCATAAGATGTGGTTTAGACTAATAGTGAATTTATACTATCAAATGAAAATTTGATTATAGCACACATTTTTGGTGTAATGACAATATATGTGAAATACAAAGTTTTCAGAAAAGTTCCATGTGTATAATGGTTTAATCCCAGGGAAATGGCTACATATTTACTATTTCAGCAGAAATTTTCTTAAGCAGGTGTTTTCATATAACTTATATTAGACTTGAGGTAGAGTCAGTTCGTTACTGCACTTTATTGAAAGAGAGGGCACAGATTTATAGTTATTTCCATAGTCCACATGTAATTCTAGCCTTTTGATGTTTCCCAAAATTTGAAAATAAAGTTCAAAGCTAAAACAAATTATCTTCAAAGTTCCCCAGGTTGTCAAACTCTGAGAGGCATGATTAGAAATATATTACTCTGAGAAGCTCAGTTTCCTGTTGACTAGCATGTACTACCAGTGGTGTAAGAGGCCAGACCTAGAAATATTTGATCAAGTTAAGGCTGCTATGGTTATTATCGTAATAAATTAGTATGCTAGACATTGCCTTAGCATTTGGCTACACATGGATACTCAGACCCAACATTTGTAGTGATACATTTGTCTGAAGTGTAGGCAATACCTTTGTAATATACTAAGTTTTCATATGTAAAGAAACAAATCAATGGGCAAAATATCATAGACATGAACAATTTGAAATTTAACTAAAAATGATTTTTTTGGTCCAATCAAAGAAATGTCACTATTAAATGTAATGAACATCTTATGAGCTCTTTGAGAAGTAAGCAGTTTGAGGTCTGAGCTTCGAAGCAGACTCCTAGAGGTGTCTGGCTAGAGTGCTGTATGTATATACAGCATCATGAAGGGTTGGGACATGATGGCACCTCCTCAAGGATGCGGGTTACACCTGCACTCCATCCCTTCCCCATCACCCTGTGCAGTACACAGAAAAGGTTGGCTGAGTAAGTGCAGTTTGATTTTGGCTCTTAAAGTAACCAAGTTCATAATTGATTCTTCCAAACAGTTCTGATTATGTCTGTGAAGGGAATTGGCTAAGTGATTATGTAGCCAAAGATGTTTATTTACTCACCGTGTGTATCTGAAGATGGAAATCATACAGCACGGGATGCGTCAGCGGGACCCATGAGAGCATGCTTGCATCCGAGTTCAAGCTGATGTGCAAACAAAACATTCTCTATCATTTTCATTTTAATCTCCAGGGGCTAAAATGCTGGACTAACTTATATTTTAAAAAGTGGTTATCAATTTTCACACTCTAATTAAATTATTTTCAACAACTTTGCAGTTAGAACTTATTGATCTTTGAAAATAAGTTTTGTTTTTGGAAATCAGTCCTTGCCTGTTTAACAGAGTTTTACTGATGGTCAAAACAGCTTATAGTCCAGCAAACCAAATGTAACTAAATACTGATCACCTGACTTGCATTGTAGGGAAAGGTTACCTGTTCTCCCAGTCCTTTCTGTCTATGGAATTCCTTTTACTTGGGAGGTAAATTAAGGCAGAAATAACTCATTTTTTATATCTTATAACATTGAAAGGATAGTGGGACTCTGCACTGGGGACTCGACAGTCTGAGGATAAGTTCCCTAAAGACAGTAACTACCTCTCTGCTTGGCCTTCATGCAATTTATGGTGAATTATTCAATGACACAATGAAATCTTACTGAATATCTACCATGTGCTAGAAAGTGATGCAGAACAATGCCATCCATGGTGATGTTTCTCTTTATGTGCATGTTGTTATGACATCATTGCCTTACCCGCACCTTGAATCCTCACAGATAACAACAAGGCCTGTCTTACATAGTTAGAATGATGGCTAAATATGTGCCAAGTGCAAGCAAAGCATCCAGCCCTTGGAAAACTGTGCATCGGTGCTGCCAGTTATTAGTTGTTTAAATCTTTGGATACCCAGGTTGTGGTTGACGTCTTCAGTTTTGAGTTGCTGTTTCTGTCTAAATCTCTTTGCAGCAGAGAATCTCCAGCTCCTGAGCATCCCTCTCATTCTAGCACTTCCCTTTGGATTGCTATGTGAAACTTCAGTCAGCATCTCCTCATCCCATCCTTGTCACACACAGATTCTGCTTCCTTTCACAGTTTTACATTTTCTCTCTCCCTTTTACTAACTCCCGTCTCCATCCTCTCATTCTTTCTTCTCCTGCTTGGACTTGATGGGTTATGGTCATCCCTCCATCTCTCTTCTGCTCATTCTCATCCCACTTTCCAGAGCAGTCTTGTCTGAAGTCAGGGTTTGGCCTCTGTCTTTGTCCTGTATGGGCTGTGGCATCTGGAGTTTCTCTTCTTGTTCTTCTCACATGTCATCTAAACTGTGGCCAGACTTGGGTTTATTTACTTTTCATGTCAAATCCATCAATTATCTGTGGCATTTCATCACGACAGTCTAAGGTCACTTATATACTTTTGTCCTCCTGTCTAGAAATCTTGGGTTTGTATTTGCCTTCTTACTTGGTATAATGCAGTTTTAATCCCCCAAGGACATGATAAAGCCTAAGGGGTAAGTGTTCTGCCATCCAGTTCTTTTGCTGCTCCTAAAGATGCTGTGTGCACAGCGTGTGAACTTAGGGGCCTCACTGAACAGACTCAGAACCACAGCCAACTCCTATGTGCTCAACATATAGAAATACAATGCCCTAAGGAGAATGCCTCATTAGCTGAGCTCAGAAATAAGGCTTCCGGGAGTGAGGACCGAATTAGGGAGACTCTCTCATCCATACCCAAAACAACCTGTCTCAGCTGAGAGAACAGTCTTCAGAGTGATTCAGATAATTTTCTGAAACTCTGCTGGGTGTTTCCAGAGCTTTCAGCCTTCTCCTCTGGCTCCATCTCCCCATCATTCCCCGGCCTCACTTCTCACTGCTGCATCAAAGCTTTTCAGAGTTTTAACTTGGGCCTGGGAGGGCTGCTGAGGAGATGGGGGGGGGCACACACACAGGTCCCAGATACTACACTGTACTTCATAAGGCAGGGCTTAATACAGACTTGCTTTTCATATTTTTTTGATAAGGTAGAATATGGAAGACTTTCCTACTCTTTTGTGACCCAATGAGGGCACAATATATATATATATATATATATATTGGTTTTTCAAGACAGGGTTTTCTGTATAGCCTTGGCTGTCCTGGAACTCACTCGGTAGACCAGGCTGGCCTCGAACTCAGAAATCCGCCTGCCTCTGCCTCCCAAGTGCTGGGATTAAAGGCATGCGCCACCACCGCCCGGCGAGGGCACAATATTAAATAACTGGAAACCCCTAAAGTCATTAACTGATCTTTAAAGCATTGGTCTCAGTTAATCAAGAGTTCCCTAATGTGTAGACAAACCCCAACAGACAGATGAACAAACAAGACACCGGAGCACCATCTTGCAACCTCCAAACAATACACTACTTAGAGTAAAGGAAGAATCAGCTTAGATTGCCCTAGTACCTGGACATGCTCTGTGAAGACAGCACACACCAGGAACTCCAATCTCTGCGTAACTGGTCCTGTGAGAATATCCCAGGGAGGAAAATGAATTGAACTTGTAGATAAGAGTCTTTCCGTTAGACAACCAGCTCAGTGGTTCTCAACCTTCCTAAGCAACCCTTCAGTACAGTTCCTCATGTTGTGGTGACCCCCAACCAGAAAATTATTTTTGTTGCTACTTCATAACTGTAATTTTGCTACTGTTATAAACCATAATGTAAATAGCTGATATGCAAGGCCTGAAGTGATGGCTCAGCAGTGGCTGCTCTTCCAGAGGACCCAAGTTCAATTCTCAGCACCCACACGGCAGCTTACAACTGTATGTAATTCCAGTTCCAGAGGATGTAGTACTCTCACCAGATATACATGCATGCGAAACACCAAAGCACATTACATATATCTGATATGTAGATGGTCTTAGGCAACCCCTGTGAAAGGGTCATTCAATCTCCAAAGGGGTCACGACCCACAGGTTGAGAACCACTGAATTAGCTCCTATTGCATAGAACATAGAATGGAAAATACAGGAAACTGAAACAAACAAAATGAAACAACAACTTTTCATCTGAAAAGAGGTAGCTTAAGTTGAGAAAATGCCTCCTTTCAGATTGGCCTATAAGCACATCTGTTGGGATATTTTTTTGATTAATGATTGATAAAGGAGACCCAGCCCACTGGGAGCATTGAAACCCCTGGGCAGAAGGTCCTATGAAGTAAAAGCAAGGTAGCTGAATGTGAGTCTGGAGAACAAGCCAGTGAGCAGTGCTCTTCTGTGATCTCTGCTTCAGTTCCTGTCTCCAGGTTCCTGCCTTGAATTCCTGCTCTGATTTCCTTTCAGGATGAACTGTAAGCTGTAAGCTGAAGTAAACGCTTTCCTCCCTGAGTTGATTTTGATCCTAGTGTTTATTACAGCATAGAAGCAAACTAAAATATTTTCTTTTTTCCTTTCTTTCTTCCTTCCCTCCATCCCTTCCTCCCTCCCTTCCCCTCCTTCCTTCCCTCCCTCCCTCCTTCCTTCTTTCTTTCCTTCCTTCCTTTTTTCTTTTCTTTTAACCATGTGTTCAAGTGAGATTGGTTTTAGCTGAAAATCTTTATTAGTTTTACTGCTGTTGATGTTTGATTGTCTTAAGAGGTTAACTTTGAAGAAAATATATAGTCCCTTCAGAAAAGACTTTTGTAAAAACAATGTTTATTTTGTAAGTATCAAAATGAGGCCTGTGTATCAAATAAGTAACACATTTCTCTCCCAGCAAACAAATTTGGACTGGTTTAGCTCTTATTTCCCCAAGATTATGTAACTAGTGGAATGTCTAAAGCTTTAGATATTTTAAGATGTTTCATTAGGATAGGATTCAATAACAAGTTGTCATTAACTACCTCAAGGTGAACGTTTCATGTTGTGTGAGTCAATGGATCATGTCTGCAATCTTGGCAGCTGTATTTTGTGCTAATGACTCTGACCAGTGTAGTCCTTAGAAATAGATCTCATGAGCAAAACAGTCCTATTAAAAGTGGAAACTGAGAGGGGGTCATGACCCAGTGAGTAAAGTACTTGCTCTACAGGCATAAGGACCTGAGGCTGGGTCTCCAGCACCCAGAGAGAAGTGAGCATGATTGTGTAACTGTAATCCAAGTACTAGGAAAAAGCAGATGCTGGTGAGGTTGATAGCTAACCAGTCTAGAGAAACAACAAGCAGCTTCAATGAGAGACCCCCATCTCGACAACAGAAGGCGGAGAGGGATAAAGGAAGGCATGTGACATTGATCTCTGGCTTCAACATGCACAACTGTGGTTGCACACCTGTGTGCACACATACATATAACACTCACGAGTACCAATTTAATGTCTGAACTTTTTTCTTTTTCTTTTCTTTTCTTTTTTCTTTCTTTCTTTCTTTCTTTTTTTTTTTTTGGTGGAAAAAATATTCTCGGTAACAGTTCTATTCTTTCCAACAGTGGAATTTCAGGACTAGATGTTGAAATAGCTCCTGCTTTCTGATCCACATTGGCTAGGTGAAGAATGGTGAAGTTAACACCATCAAAGAAGCACAGAAACTTGAAAATGTACCTTTGATCTTGAAGGAGATGAAACGTGGAGGCATATTTTTATCTTTGATGACAGCTGAACACGTTTGAATAAATTAACAGATTTTTTTGCATATTCCAAACTCCCACAGTGATGGTCTCCTTAACGTTGCCAATATTATTAGATAATAATTAGTCTCAGTTTGGAACATATGAAGTGCAAGTGTCTATATGCTGGCTGTATTGTTATAGAATTGTAGAAAAAGGTGTATTTTGTAAGGAAGTAAAAGAGAGCAGTCTTTTGTAAAAGTGGGAAATGTGTGTACCAGAAATCAACACTGTAGATGGGGACATAACACATAAATTATTTATGCCTTTTATAAGCCATATGTATCAAGATTTTGTTTAACCCAAATAAAATGTGCTATGTATGCTTCAGGGACTTTTCTGTTACTGCCACATGAAACTTAAATATGTCTATAAATATCATTCACCCAGAAGACAAGCTCAGAAAAGTAACATTGGCTCCCTAACTCAGGTTCACAAGTTTTCAGATGCTATTCAGAGTGTGGAAAGTCTTCTTAAGTTTGCCTATTATCAAATTAATTATTGTTAATAATATAGTTTTTTTCAAGAAATAGGCCTAGCTGAGTTCTCATGTACTTTCTAGATAAAATCTAAACATTACTTTATAATTGTAATTACTTTGTGACTGTCTTAATAGGAATAGAAATACGTATTTAATTCTCCCAGCAAAGATTGATGTGTTATATTGTGATGTACCTTGACTTCAAGGATCTCAGGGACTGGAAGTGAGGAACAGCTATGCAGCAAACACACAAAGAACATCTAAGTCAAAACTGTGGCCTGAGTTTTGAAGGAAAAGGAGAGAATGCTGCGGTCTCAAGTATCGGGGACTAGTTTTGATTGGAAGGCAATGAGGTAACAGGAAAGAAGATTATTGTAGGCAGAGAAACATGCAAACATCTCCAAGGAGAGAAAACAGAAATGCATGGGTACATTTGTGAAGCTGTAGTCTGACGACAGGGGGCAACATGAGGAGAAAGAGCAGTTGGAGGCTATGTAGATCCACCCCCTCCCACCCAGGTCTCCTGAGCACTGGGATGCTTGTCTGAAGGTTGTGAAGGGGCAGATATATAATCACTGCAATGGCTCAAGCAAGAAAGGATGGTGGTTTGGCTTGGGAGAGTAACAGTGGGGACGCAGAGCATGGGGTGCTTCCAATGTGTCGCTGGTAGAACAACTCAGGTTTAGGAATGTTGTCCCTAGGCAGCAGGTATGGAGGAGGATGGCTAGGCGTTTGTCGTCATGTCTGTGTATAGAGGGAAGTAGGAAAATTTTCTTTGAGACGGGGAAACTGGAAGTTTCACCCTTCACCTTTCCACCTACAACCTCCTCTCTGCTATGTCCTACCTCTCTACCCATGCTTATTCCCACTCCTACCTCTGGTCCTTGCTTTGAACTGGGGTTCAAAGTGTGTGTCCCTGCCCCTGTCTTTTTAACGTGGGATCTAACTCAGGTGGTTATTCTTGTACGGCAAGTCCTTTACTGAGTAAGCTGCCTCCCTAGGCCCCCGGTCTCATTTTAGAATCACTGTACAGTTTCCTGGGAGGCATGCCCGTCCAGCTAGGACTGAATAAATATATTTAGATACATACCTTGTTGTCCTTCCTCACTGGCTGCTGTAGACCTTGGAAAAATTGCACAATAGTGAAAATATTTTCTTCTCATAAAGCCCTTTCTCGCCTCTGCTCCATCAATATTCTCTCTCAATAGTCTAAACTTCATTTGGTTGTCTTACCACTTCTTAAAATATTTGACAATTCTCGATAATACTCTGAAATACTTCTCTGAAAGATAATTTGCATTAAAAAGTCAAGAGGGAGAAAGTATGGTAGTTTAACCCCCCAAAGGCATTTTATCATCATTATTTTCTACTGTATCTCTTTGAAAATACTGTGTATATTTAAGATATTCAACATTTAAAAATTGTGTATGTATGTACATGTTTATATTTGTATGTATGTATTGTGTGTGTATGTGTGTGTATATGTACATATGTGTAGTGTGTGTGTGTAAATACATGAGAATTGTGTGTGTGTGTAAAATGACAATCTCAGCATCATTCATCACCTACCACTTAATCTTGACACAGAATTTCATGTTTGCTGTTTAGTACAGCAGGCTAGCTGGCCCACGAGCCTCTGCTAATTCTCCTGTCTTCTACCAAATCACTACAACACCCCTGGGATTACAGATGTCTGCTACAGCATCTGGCTTTATGTGGTTTCGGGTTCTGAATTCTGATTCTCATATTTGCTACACACTTTATCCACATGGCCATTTCCTCAGCTAAAATGTGATGCACACACATACACATACAGAAAGCATCTGAGAAGTCAAGAAAGCTAGCCTACTCACTGCTCCAACGCTTCCCATAATGATAACACTTGTTTGTTATGATAGAGCTACACTGTGTCTTAGCAATCTCAGACTGCTGTATGGCGTCACTATTCCTGTCTTTATGCCATACCTTAGACATCTAGGCTTCTTTATCGTCTATGGCTCCAAGTTTGTTCCCTTCAATCTACCTCTCTCCATGTACTTCTGTGTCCTGTTCCCGTTGTTAGTGTCCTGGAATTTCCCAATCCAAAACAGTAACCTGATAGAAAGTCAAATCTTGTTGGGGCAGCCCAGAAGAAAGCCATTTTCACTCACCTGAACTTCTGTAGAAAGGAAAGAAGTTACCCAACATGACTTTATGGCATTTCCCCGACAGCTTATGACCTTTCCTCTTTCAGAGCTTTCTGTCAGCATGGGTTTCTGATCTCCTTTACAGATGGGATTAATATGTAGGAGTGTGAACTCAAGTGTAGTTATCTCCCTATCTCCTGAAGAAGTCATTCTGTGAAGAAATGCTTCTTTATGCTAAAATAAAGCCAAACAAAGTAAGAGCTCAATGCAGTTGAGAAACAGGAATCGAACAGAGAGCCGCAGCCAGTGATGCCCGCTTCTGTCCTTTCCTGGTACCAGGCTCCATTTGCCTGTGTTCACCAGCCGAGTCCTGTAACTTTCTTGGCATGCTTTTCCATCTGTAGAAAAGGAAGGAGAAGGTATGCAAGACAGACACAATATTACTACTCTTAGGAATCATCCTAGGTTCTTTTCAAACCACAGGTCCTGATGCAGAAAGTCTAGGGTGGGTCCCAGATGCTTTGTTGCTTCTACCAGGTGATTCCAGTGTGGGCTTGTGAGAGGTAAGGGCTCAGATCAAAGTGTCCCAGACATTGTTGAGCAGAAGACTTATCTCCTGGGCTGTATTTTTTTTTCATTCTACTCTTAGGGAGTCTGTTCAGTGCATCTACATTAGAATCTAGCAATCTCTTCTTGTATTAAGATTCTATTGCAGTTGCCAGCATTCAGGAATTACTATGCTAGATGACTGTAGCTCTCTGTCCAGACTACACATTGGAACCACTTGAGAAGATTTAAAAATAAATACCAATGTTTGGAGGTCCCTTTCCTGACTAAGTAAATCAGAAACTCCAGGGCATGAGATCCAGAATAAACAACTCTTATGCTCCTACCTTGAAGCTCCTTGACTCAAAGTGGACTCAGACTGAGAGACTGCAGTCACCATCTCTATAGAGACTTGCAATTCTCCACACTTGCTTTTCACTGATAAATTATGTGTATGTATTTATGTGGCTGATATGGTGTCTTGATGCATGTATGCATTGTAGGATGATCAGACCAGTCTAATGACTGTCCATCACATCAAATATGTGCTTTCTCTTTGGGATAAGAACATCAAAATTATTTTTTATTAAATTTAAAAAGAACAGTGCTATTAACTCATCTTTCGACAAATCACCAGAAACTACAGTTCCTGTACCCACTTCCTGTGTTCCTTTGCCTACCTGTTTCCCCTTTTCAGCCTCTGAACATTTTTTTCTCCTTTTCTATCCAGTTTTTCAAATTTCTAGTGACCTTAAGACACCATTTTGAACCAAGTATTTGGATTTTAAATTTCTAATACTTGAAAGTAAGTTAATTGTTTTGTTTCACATCTATCTTTAGACGAAGCCAGGTTGTACTTTCAAGCCCCAAACCTTTGTAGAAATCTCTCCAAGCACCTACTGATGCACAAAATTTGTAGCTTCTGAAATCCCAGCCCCCTGGTGGGCAATCACACCTGACTCTTAGGCACTTTATAAGGACCATCTTTGTGTGTTTGAGCCTACTGGAAGTGACGTGTTTGCAAACACCTTGAAGAGATGGAATAGCCTGCATACCAAAGGAAGTTCAATATTCTGGAATCCATGGCTTTGTGTGCTACTTAAGTGATGACACACCAGAGGTAGACTCACTGTCAAGACTGGCTGCTACTGCTGCTGCCGATGGTCACTTAGAATTCTGAGAAAGTTTCTTAACCATATCATGCTGAAGACAAATCCCACCTTCTAGATTCTAACTTGTCTCCTTTGCAGTGAGCTTGTCCTTTATAATCAAATTTCCTTCATCCACTCTTCTTTAAAGCCGAAAAAAATTAAAATTTTCTGGGAAGTAATTTTAATTAGATTTGCTCCTGTTCTTAATATTTATTAATGATATAGCATTTCTCATTTGCTAAAATAAGAAATGTATGACTTCAAGGAGACAGTAATATGAACTTTGTGTATACAGAGTGTTTTGCCTAATACATATGCAAATTTATAAAGTGGGCTCACAAGTTCTGTCTAACTTAGCTGTGTTTAGTTTTCACTTCTTATTTACTTGTAATTTACCTCTGCCTGAGACAAATGTCCAGGTTTCAGTTTGTAGGTCCAACATGAAGAAGTGTTTTTTTATTGTCGTTGTTGTTCTGTGCTTGCACACACGGGTGCTCACCCCCACCCCCAAATACACTGTTAGCTGTCTCTGCACTTACAGCACAGTTGGAAAAAAAGTCTTGTAACTAGTCCACTATAATATTTTATGAAGATTTTTTGCTCTAATAGTTTATGAAGATTTTGCTTACATTACTCATTATTAGTCTCCATAATTACACAGAGGGGTGCTTATAACTATTGCTAATTTGTATATGCAGAAACTGACACTTTAATTGAAATTCCCAGGTTTTTCATATTACTTGCTCAGTAATGTTGAGCGTCAGTCTGGACGTGGCCAACGGGATGATCAGTGGGACTTTGATTTTTGTGAACATTTACCAGATGATGACTTCTTATATGAGCAATATGGCAAATTTGTTCAATTATGTTTTTTAAATAAAATGCTCAGAAATGAGAGTAAGAGTTCTTGCAGTTGTCCTCCCTAAGGCCAGCGTCATATCATTAAGACCCAGCAGGAGGGACAGGAAATGGCATAGTCTAATTACTCTCATAGTCTAAATGGCTAGTCTCAAGTTTGAAGCACAAAGAGGAGCAGAAGATACATCTCCCAGACTATTTTAAAAGCTTATGACAGCCTTTAAAATTCTGAGTTATTAGTTCTGCTTGGCTGTGCAAGCAAACACTAGTGTGTACCTGGGAAATATCTAACTCTCCATATTGAGTGTTATTGATGTAACTCAGTAGATCTTTTAAAAATGGATTTGAAACAATGTAAAATGTCCATTGCCCATTTTTGGTTGGAACTTCCATTTTCTCTTTCATGAACAACCCTGCCTCCATACCACTAAGAGGAGTAGGCCCTCCCGGCCGGGGTTGCTTTTGATTGTCTCTTTCATCTGTTATCTATCTGCTTTTCCATCTAAAGCAAAAAAGTGACTTGGCTTCCCCCCAGAAAGTGTTTGATTGTGCACATGCCTCAGCCAGGAGTTAGATCTTGTAGCTGGCGCACCAGGAAGACAGGAATAGGATGCTTCCTGGGTTAGATGTAAGGGATGCAGCACAGAACAATGCATCATTGAGTGAGGGTCCTGCTTCTGTTGATTGTTTTGTTATCATAGGAGATACTGGTGAATGTGTGAAGCACATCAATCCCTGGTGGGTAGTGATGGCTGCCCCGCTGAGCAGTAGTCTTTAAGATGGTCCCATTGAAGAGCTGTGGAAAACCGTTGAGCAGCAGCAGGAAGATAGGCAGAGCCAAAATGGAACAAGCAGAGCTCTGCTTCTAAATCTAACAGATGTTTTGAAACAAGACTCTTCATGATGTAGGGAGGTCTGCAAAACCATTGGAGGGTTGCATAAGGCAGGCTTTCCATCGATTCAGTGAAGTTTAGGACACTTCAACATTGAAACAGATTATAAAATAGTACATGTCATGGAGTAAGTGTTGTTTAAGAAATTTTTTTGGGGGGGGGCTGTGCCTTTGTGTGCACAAACACTTCTTGTGTGTTTCTTTCAGTGAACTCCCATTTACAAAGAGCTGCTTTCTAAGCAGTTTCTGGGAGGCAAAAAAAGCCCAGCTGAGCAAGCATGTTAGAGTTTCCACCTTTCTGTTTCTCTTTTTAAAGCACATGGGATCCTTGTTCCCAGGACATTGGGAATTCTTTCAATCACTAAGTAATATATTATATTGCAAATTTTAAAAATTTTTTAAATTGGCAATTAAAGTTATACATTTTGTATCTAATTATGGTAAATAATATGTTTAAGTACACGAGTGTATTGTAGAGAGGCTAAATCGAGCTACTTAACACATGTACTATATCTCATATCTTTTTTGTTATCAAGAATAAAATCTACTCCCTTGTGACTTTCAAATATACAATATATTGCTGTAACTATAGTTGCCGTGGAACCGTAGTTCTCTCAAATTTACAATTGCCAACTAGTTTTATGTTCTTTGACTATATCCATCCGGTTCCCCTACCCTTTGGTCCCTGGTAAATTAGCACTATTTTTTTTCTCTTTGTTTTGTGTATTTTGATTTTAAACTTTATATGTAAATGGAATCTATGTAATATGTAAACGCAAAGACAAATGCAATATTGGCCATTGGCTTATTTTACTTAATGTGATGCCCCCAAAGCTCACCCATATTTTTGCCAACGACAGGGTTCCAATGAAGAATGCACATTATTCTATTTTAAACATATAATGTTTTGTTCAGCTTCTTGTATATTGCGTGCAAGTAGAGGATGTGTGTGAGTGGGGGGACATGTGTGGTCCTCAGTGAATGTGGTATACAGGAAGCAGAGTTGAGGTTCTCCTTAAGTGTTTGATAGGCCAAGGGTTGCAGGAGAAGTATGAGGAAAGAGTTAGCCTTGCCAGGGAGCGTACTTTGGAATTGACAAAGAAACTGACGTAAACCTAAGAGTGTGGACTTTAGGAATGAGCATCAATATGCTTATATTAGAGGGAGGGGTACTTATAAGCCTGGGATTAGATTTGAGATCTGATGATGTAAGCATCTGGGCTTCCCGAGCTGCACGAAGAGACATGGGGTTTCAAGAAGATGAGTTGATGTTGGTTTGAATATGAGACTGGAAATCAGGAAGAGTTGCCGCCACACTGCCTAGCATGACTTTCAGTCACCATGCGTGATTAGGTAGATTAGAGAGGGCAACCTAACCTGGGCTAAGAGAGAAAAAGAAATTATTTTTGACGATTTTAATCGATGCCATGTATAAATGAAAACTCCACGCGCTTAAAGAGGAATTTATGCTTTCTGACTCAGGAAGCAGCTAACCTTCCCCATCATGCTAGCTGGTTTTCTGAGGGATACTGTTAACTGTTCTCATAATGAAGACTTAACTCAAATGGCAGTGTTTAAAAAAAAAAAAACATGCACCAAAGGGAGCCGAGTATCTATTATCCTTTTGTGTTTTCTGAGCTTATGTGCAGTTAAGTGTTCTTTAATCTATAGTATGATGAGTTTGGACAAGTGTTCACATGTACACCTCAAGATAGGAAGCACTTTCATCTCCCAGAAAGTTGTTATTATCATTATTTATCATTTATTTATTTACATCCCAAATGTTACCCCCTTGCAGTCCCCCCTCGCAGAGTTCCTCCCCCCTCTCTCCTCCCCTTTGGCTCTGAGAGGGCATCCTTCCTGTGTTGCCCCCATCCTGGTGCATCAAGTCTCTGCAGGATTAGGCACATCTTCTCTCACTGAAGCCAGACAGAGCAGCCCTGGCCCAAAGTTATTAGTATTATTTTTCCTTCCTGTAGTCCCTTCATTCCTTTCAGACGTCATTGTCGTAGGTAATTAGCATAGTCATCACCTTAAGCTCCATCCCAACCACAATGAAAAGGAAACTGCTGTGTGGATTCCTGTCACTACCACTGTTGCCATCGTAGCTTTGTATTTATATTTTATATGGATGATATTTTTTCTGCCATCATGATATCTATCTATCTATCTATCTATCTATCTATCTATCTGTCTGTCTGTCTGTCTGTCTGTCTGTCTGTCTGTCTGTCCGTCCGTCCGTCTGTCTGTATGTATGTATGTTATGTATGTATGTATGATAGTTAACCTACACCATGGCACACACCAGAAGCTTGTTCCATTATAGATTGAAGCAGTGTTCCTTATATGAATTTAGCACCATTTAAAATCCATTGTCTTGATTGGCATTGTTTCCAGGGTTTGGCTACCTGAATGAATCTGATGTGAATGGTTTTCTTTTCTTTTTTAATGTTTTTTTTTTTTCCTTTTGTTCATGTGAGTTTTCATTGTACTTGAGTAAACAAGTAAGATGGACTTTTTGGGTTACAGATGTGTATTTAACTTTACAAGAAATTGTGCTCGAAACTGCTCATAATATTTTTTTATTTTTTATAACATCTTATATTTATATCCAGGTCCAGTGGTCCCATATTCTTCTCAGTGATGCTAATTTTAGCCTTTGTAGTTATTCTGGTGGATGAGTGCTGGGCTGTCACTGTGACATTAGTCTGTACTGTCTTCATGTCTTGTGAATGGGACCATATGCTATTGGCTGTGGCAAACCTTGAAACATCCATTCAAATTATATCCCTAGAGTTTTGCACGAATTCTGGATTGACATCAGGTATCAATATTATAAATATTTTTTTCCCAGACTGTAGGTTTCCATTTTATTTTCTCAACAGTGTTCTTGGATGAGGGATTGATTTGCATCTTGAATGTGCCCAATTTATCAATACTTTCTTTCATGTTAATTGTTGTGTGTCTTATATGATAAACTTTTGTCTTCCTCAAGATTGTTAAATTTCCTCTTGTGTTTTTTCTTCTGTCTTTTTTTTTTAATTTATGACTTTCATTTTCATTATAAGATCTATGACCTTTGACTCCTTAGCCTTACGTGACTTGGCTCCATCACCTTATCAACTGTCCCTACTGGGAGTCTTCTCAGGGTGGACAGTTAAAAAGGCCCCTCTTTTCTAAAGGATTTGTCTTTCTTCAATTTCTACCCAGTTTTGATCATGATTGCTCCCCAAAGGCATTTCTCATACATCATCTTGGAGTTGATTTAGGATCTATTCTCTATATCATTTTGATGGTTGCTTTACTAATGTTCTTAATATGTAAACTTGATAAGAGGAGCACAGAGTATGGTTTTGTTGTTGTTGTTTTGTTTGTTTGTTTGTTTTTACCTTTTCTTCCACTCTGACACCTGACTCAGAGGTCCACCTTTTGCACAGCAATGGTCACTCAGCAAATGCTGAATTACATTGTTGGTTTGGGGAGCACCAATTCCGAGTCAGGATTTCAAACCTGCCGCTTACAATTTGCTTTCTATTTTTAGATCCTACCTGAAGAGGAGACCACAGGAGATTATCTTATAGTGGACTTTAAAAGTAGACTACTCTTTTTACTTTTAAAGTTCTTTTTAAGACATTTATTTAAAATAGTTTTCACTTATGTGTTGTTATTATTTTAATTCATTTTCAGTTTATTATCACGCGACCATTAACATTGTTAAAGTTGCAGCCTAAAACTGTTGTTTTCTTTTCAACCACAGTTAATACCCAAATGTACTTTTTTGAACTAATTTTGCACCTAAAACAAACCTATTTTTCTGTGTAAAATAGAGCAGCATTATAAACTCATATATTTGCTGGGTTCTATGCTGCATGTGGAAGTGATAGATTTGGATACTTTTTGATATTTGATAGATTTTGGATGACTTTTATTTCCAAGAGGACTCTTTAATGCTTTTTTAGATCAGATTTTTTTCAAGATCAAGTAATATAACAAACAAATTATTTGTCCTATAAAGTCTTATTTGTATTAATAGCATTTTTGGAGAAACATACTCAGCTTGTCTCTGTTATAACATCAATATTCTTAATTTGTGGAAAGAGACTTTAGCCTATTTAATAAATGAAGACAGACATGTTTAGTCATCATTACTACTGGCCACTAAGCACACTCTTCTTCCATTAGACACTTGACTGCAAGGGCGTGCCATACATTGTGTTCAGTGGGGATTTTGGTTTGTGATGTAAAGCTTGGTGTTATTGCAGAGGTATTGGTCACCGTGCTTAGTGGATTATGGCACACATTAAATTATTTGTTTTACAGCTACAGACATTGTGTCTGCTCATCTTATAAAATTTTCTTTTTTGATCACTTGAAAGACAAAGGTTGTTCGATAAAGCTAAGTGATTCTCTTTCTTCTTTAGAATCAAGTTTCTTACTGGGAAACGCCCAAATTGTGGACTGGCCTGTAGTTTATAGTAATGACGGTTTTTGTAAACTCTCTGGATATCATCGAGCTGACGTCATGCAGAAAAGCAGCACTTGCAGGTAAGTGGATCAAACAACTTTGAAATCTTTTCCAAATATGAACAAAATTCTGAGAGTGATGAGAGGTTTGTGTTTACGTATACTCATGACAGGATTAAAAATATGTGTGAGTTAATTGTGAATAGCAGATATGAATTTTAGGAGCTGATTCCGGTAACTTTTGCAACGGAAGACTTTTGCTTATATATGAATTAATTTGCTCATTAAATTTTTTTTGTCACCTACAATGAGCCAGCAGGTTGCACAGATCCTGAGTGATCAGAGGAGTAGTCAGTATTAGGGAGCCACTGATGACATTGATACCTCTGGAGCAATTAAAATAGTCCCTAACAAAATAGGAAACATGACCATCCAAGTCATAGTGGAGCATAGTCCACAATAATGTAAAAGCACAAAAATGAAGCCTATCAATTACACTGAGCCAATCACATGCCTTTATAGTGTTGATATAGTCAACCCAACTGTTTATTTTGTTTTATGCAAAACAGAATTTGATATTGTATTAGTTATAACAACTTTTAAAATAGCCACATCTACAAGGTTATGGAAAATTATCATAATAGGGGTCATAAAGCAAGCAAGCAAAGAAACCTATGTATAAGAAACTACTTTAGAATCTAAAACTTTGCCACCATATTTCAGTAGGGACAGATGGGACCCCACCCCCATCCCCTGCCGCCACTTTAGATTTTCTTTAAATTTCTCACTTAACTAAGTGTTGGAGTCAAATTATTTTGGAACTGAAAAGGATCTGAACTTTTCTTTCTGGTTCAAGTTCTAAGGAAACATAGGGGGTGCTGTGTTAAGGGACTTGGCCAGAGAAGCAGAGAGATTTCTGGGGTTTGTTCCCTACCCACTTATACTGAGATACAGTATGTGTGTGTGTGTGTGTGTGTGTGTGTGTGTGTGTGTGTGTGTGTGTGAGAGAGAGAGAGAGAGAGAGAGAGAGAGAGAGAGAGAGAGAGAGATCACGCATGCATGTGCTATATATGTGAATGATCTGCATCTTCATGAAGTCTAAATCTGACACTACACACAGAAAAACTTAAATGACCTTTGCAAAACAGGTCCTAGCACTCTTAAACCGACTGAACTGTAGTTAGCCAAAATGAGTATGCAGGTCCAGTAGTTGGCAAGTTAAGCCAGAAGCTTAGATGATTTTAATGTTTATCAAGGCTTGAGAAACAATCTGTTCACACTTCCTTAGCCCCTCCTCCACCAGACACCCTCATTTTTCTCTGTTAAGGTTAGCCCTGCATTTTGTCTATACTCCAAAGAATGAAATGTGAGGATTAATGATGATAATGAAAACTGTGGCCTGGGGATGGGCCACACTTTTGGTAGTTCTGATATCTTTTTAACGTGGGTAGACATTTGATCTTTGAGCTAAAAAACCCCCAAAACCAAACCAAAAATACCACCCCCGTCATAGACCACTAAAAGTGTGCTCAGTGCTGTGAGAAGTGGCAGATTTGTCTTATGTGGCATTGTTTCCATGTATTTTCAGGAGAGTTTAGGTTAGGAAAAGGGAAAGCTTTCTGGTCAACCTTATCATGTAGGGCAGGCACTATAATGAGCCCAACAGAACATAGATGCTCCTGTATCTCTTTTTGGATGGTTGGGATCTCGTTTTTGTGCCAGATACTATTTTGCACCTAACAAGATCTATGATTTCCTCAAGCAAGATTTGCTTGTCCTTTCTTTGACTCCAGATAGCTCATATGTGCATCTTTGCAGTATCATGTTGATTTTAAATGAACTTGCCATATTTGTGTTTATGTATTATATGTGCACATGTATGTGTGTATAAAATGTGTGTATAGGTTTGTGTGTATGCCAGTGTCTGCATGTGTGTGATACGGGTATGTAGACATGAGTGGCTGTGCTCATGCATGTGGAGGCCAGGGAAGAGCATCCTGTGTCTTTCTTTATTGCTCTTCACCTTTCCCTCCCTCCCTCCCTCCCTCCCTCCCTCCCTCCCTCCCTCCCTCCCTCCCTCCTTCCCTCCCTCCCTCCTTCCTTCCGTCCTTCCTTTCTTTCCTGTGACAAAGTCTTTCACTGAACTAGAAACTCACTGTTTCACTTAGGCTACCTGGCCAATAAGCTCCTGGGCTCTGCTTGTCTTTGTCCTTTAACAATGGAGTTACAAATGTGGGCGCCTATATCTAGCACTTACATGGGAGCTGGGGATTTGAACTGAGGTCCTTGGTGTTCTTGCCCACTAAATCATCTCACCAGCTCTCACTGGGGGGTTTATTCCTATTGCTTTAGTTGTTTTTGAGATGATGGGCTATTGCTATCTGAATCTCTCTTCTCCTCGTGTCCCCTCTCCATCGCTGCAGTTTTTAGAGAGAGAGGGTTTCCCTATGTAGCCCTGGCTGCACTGGAACTCACTCTGTAGGTCAGGATGGCCTCGAACTTAGGGATTCACTTGCCTCTGCCTCTCCAGTGCTAGAATTAAAGGTGTGCACCACCATGCCTAGTGCTATCTGGATATCTCTTAAAATTTGCCTTCCTTCTTGTGTCCATATGCTTGTCCTATCCCATGATGTTTTATTTGATAAATGTAGGGTTTTTTCTACAGGTAAAAGCATAAAAATGCTTGTTTATCATATTTATGCATGTTTTATGTTCTAAAAGAGTTCCTTCATGTCATTAGTACAATGTGTTTGTCCTATCTCATGATGTTTTATTTGCTAAATATAGTTTTTTCAATAGACAAATGCACAAAAATGCTTGTGCATCATATTTATACATTTTATTTTGTTCTAAAAGAGTTACCTTTTCCTTCATGTCACTAGTATTAGAAGTACGTTGAAAATAGGGATTCCATCATTTACTTTAAAAAATTTATTTTGTTTTATACCATCCATCCATCCATCCATCCATCCATCCATCCATCCATCCATGCATCATCCATCAATCATTCTTTTGCCTGCCTCTCTCTCTCTCTCTCTCTCTCTCTCTCTCTCTCTCTCTCTCTCTCTCTTTCTCTCTCTCTCTTGCTTATCTAATTATTTTGTGTGTATGTTCCATGTGTCATGGCATGATTATGAAGGTCAAGGTACAACGTGTGTAAGTTGGCTCCCTCCTTCCACCATGTAAACTCTGGGAACTGAACTCAGGTAGTCAGACTTAGCAACATGTGACCTTCCTCACCAGGACGTCTCGCCAGCCCACACTGACTTTTGAATGCACTATTTACAGAATACAAGAGTGCTTATTTATCTGTCTTTGTTAAATTATATAGTTTTCCTTTACAGTAAATTCTAACAAAGGTCTCCCATGCTCCTGCAAAGCGTGCTTTTATTTATGGCATGTTTTCCCAAGTGTTGGGGCGTTCCAAGAAATTTGGGATGATTTGGACTTTTCCATTGTGAGACAAAGTGAGCATGTCTTCCCTCAAGTCTCCCGCACCTCTGAGAGACACACATTCAGAAATGGCTGCGTTTTGAATAAATAGTCTATACGCACTTGTACACTAAATATAAAATGTACTTTGCTTATCTAAAAACTGCAGCCATTACAGAGTACAGGCATACAGAGTAGCTGATGAATGAACAGACCATAACCCAGCCCTGACAGCTTTCAGCGGAAGCATGATTGTATGAATACTATTCCATTTTAAACTTTCTCTTTAAATAACCAACAAACAAATAAACAGACAGACAAACAAAAACTTTACCCATTTTGTGTTGACTGCACCATTATTTGGAAGAGTGAAGACCTAGAAATAATCAGAATACTCAGTTGTAGGAAATTTGTTTAAAACTATTATCACAAAGCCCTAACTTCCTAAACCACATATGTTGAGAGCATAGCAGTGAACAAAGCAAACAGCAAATTTCAGGACAGAAAAGAAAACCACAACCAACCAACCCATATATGTATTAAACAGGATCTATTCTGTGAGTCTATTTTTCACAATATGCAAATATCTCTCCCTATTTCTTGAGTAATTTTATAAAATCATTTGGACATGAGATGCAAGGAGACAGAGGAAGGGGAGAAGAGAATTGCACCCAGATTTAGAAACATAAGGTTGGTGTTACAGGTCACTACGTTATCGGCAGTGATTCCAGAATCACTAAATTGAATATTCCGATCAGTCACTTGGCACAGCAAAGGGCTTTGAAAAGAAATCAAACAATTTTACTGATTTCGGATCTGTGCAATTATTTTCACTAATCTTTAAAGTCAGCATACAAAGGAATGGGGTTCATTATGGCATTTTTTTGCAAATATTTGTCACTGTGCTTTATTTAATTTTTAGTTATTCACTTTATATCCAGCTCACTACCCCTCTTCTGCTCACCCCTTCCCACAATCCTTCCCTGCATCTCCCTTCCCTTTCCTCTTATGAGCAGGTCCCCACCCCACCCCCCATATCTCCCCACCCTGGCACATCAAGTCTCTGGGAGGCTAGGCTCATCCTCTCTCACTGAGGCCAGACAAGGCAGCCCAGATAGAAGAACATATCCCACAAACAGCCAACAACTTTTGGGTTAGCCCCCATTCCAGTTGTTTTGGACTCACATGAAGACCAAGCTGCATATCTGCTACATATATACAGGGAGGCCTAGATCCAGCTCATGTATGTTCTTTGGTTGGTGGTGCAGTTTCTGAGAGCCTCAAAAGTCCAGATTGGTTTACAATGTTGGTCTTCCTGTGGAGTTCCTATCTCCTTTAGGCCTGCAATCCTTCCTCCTATTCTTCCATAAGAGTCCCTAAACTCCATCCATTGTTTGGCTGTGGGCATTTGTATCTGTCTGAGTCAGCTGCTGCAGGGAGGACAGCCATGCTAAACTCCTTGGTTTTGCTTATGGAATGGGTCTCAAGTTGGGCGGATTATTGGTTGGCCATTCCCTCAGGCTCTGCTCCATTCCCCTTCCCTTTGTTCTTTATCTTGCTCTCCCATTGTCCTCCCTCACAAGCAAGCACACAAACATCCCCTATCCACATAGCAATGTAGTGTTGTGCATTTGTCAGTATGATTTGGGCAACCTTGAGCAGAAATAGCTTTATATATATATATTATTTATTACATTATTAATTGTGGTTAGAGTGGAAGGAATCTCCTTATGGTTATATTTGCATTTCTGATAGCTAGTGGCATTGAACTCTTTATTTTTTCTTCACATTGCTGTGGAAGCATTTGTATTTCTTTGTTTGAAAAACAAATTCAGGTAATTTGTTCATTTCCAATTTGATTTGATTTTTGGTTGGGCATTTTAAATTCTTTATGTATTTTGAATGTGATCCCTTGTCAGATGAAAGCCGCTCAGATATATAGCTCTCGTCACTGTTGGCTTGCAGGAGCCTCCATTGTTACACTTGTTGCTTCTGCTTTACAGAGCCTCACCCTGGCCATTGTCTGTGTCAAGGTCTTCAAGTGTTTCTGCCCTGTCTTCTAGTTGTTTCATGGTTTCAGGCTTCAAACCTAGTGCTTTAATACCATTTCCTGTTGATTTGGGCATAGGCTGAGAGAAAGAAATGAAGTTTTGTTCTTCTGCATATCAATTTTCAGGTTCCCCAGGTTTGCTTACTCTGACATATGCTCTCTAACGTATTTGTGTATATGTGCCTAAGTGAGTGTGCACACATGTGCATGAGTGAACATGTGTGCACGTGCCTCAGTGGGTGAGTAGTTGTGTGATTGTGTAAGTGTGTGTAAGTGTATATGTCTGTGTGTGTGTGCATGAGTGAGTATGGTGTGTGTGTCTGTGTGTGCATGTTATATGGGTGCATGTGCATGAGTGAACATGTGTGTACGCGCCTCAGTGAGTGAGTGAGTGATTGTATGAGTGTGAGTGATTGTGTGATTGTGTAAATGTGTGTGTGTGTTAGCTCCCTTGGGTGTAGACATTAGCTATAGATAGACAAGCTTACTTCTGAAGTCTCTGCTCCCCTGGTCTTCATGTCAGAATTTATGTGGTACCCATGTTATTGTGGCTACTGCTGCCTTGTAGTGTATATTACAACTTCTCATTGTAATTGGTTCCAGCTTTTGATTTTTTTTTTTTATTCTCAAGATGCTTTTAATCCTTGGGGTATTGTGTGCTTTCTTATGAACTGGAGGACATTTTTGTTTCTGTGAAGAATGACAGAATTGTGATAGAAGCTCCAAGATGGTTCTACATTTTGTCGAGTCCCATGGACATTGTATCAGGATTAATTGCTTTAATTCACACACATGCAAGATCTTTCCATTTGAGCGTGTGTATCTTCCAAGTTATTCATCAGCCTTTTGCAGTTTCCATTGTCGAGGCCATTTATTCTCTGAGATTAATTTGTTCCCAGGTATTTGATATTTTCAACAGCTATTACAAATGAGCTTGCTTTATGATTTCTTTCTCAGCAAGTTCATTACAGTGCATAAAAATATTCATATTTTTATATCAGGTTTGTATCCTGAAACTACCAAATATGGCTACCAGATCTGGTAATCTGCTGGGGTCTTTAAATTATGGTTTCCAAACAGGACAATCTAAGGGTTTTTTTTTTTTCTTTTTGGTCTGGATATCATATTTTTTTCCTTTGGTCTAATTGCTCTGGCTAAGAGTGTGCCGTAATCTATGAACTGCATGAGCTGCACGTGTTATCCAGATCTTATAAGGAAATGGTCTCAGCGTCTCCCTCTCTATGTATGATATTGTTCTGAGACCATTGTATGTGGTCTTTTATGTTGAGTTCATTTGTTCTATTTCATTGTTTATCTCTGATGCCTCTTTGGATGATCTGTCCATTCATGAGAGTGGAGTGTTGATATCCACAACTGTCATTGTGCTGTAACTCGTTTCTTTCTTCACACATGACAATATTTTCTTTGGAACATTGAGTACTTTATTTTATTTTTGAGAGGGTTACTGTATGTAACACCTCTGTGAGGTATTCTAGCATTAGTTAAACATACATGTTACATCTCCCATTGAATGGATTCTCTTCATTAGCACACAGATACCACCTTTCTGTGACTTTCTGCCATTTTTGATTTATGGTCTGCTTGTCTAAGTATAGCCACTCTTGCTCGCTTGGTGTGGAGCAACTTTCACAGGCTCTATCCCTGCCCATGTATGTGTATCCTCAATGGTGAAGCAGTAAGTAAGTTCTACCTGTAAGCAGCACGTTGTTGGGTCCTGCTTCTTAGTTCATTCAGGCAATATTTATTTTTTCTTTGGGGCTTCAAATGTGTTTGCATCCAAGGTCATTACCATTATGTATAGGAGTATTTGTGTCATTTTCTTTGTTTTCTACTTTGAAATGGCCACATTGTAGTCTTCATCTCTGGACTTTATCTCTGTTTTTTTTCCCATGTGGGTGAGATTCTATTCTTTTTATCTTTTATGTAACTGCTCTTCTAGAGGGCTTTAGTCTCTTGCATCTTTTCAGAGTGGAAGCTATTGTTCTTTTGCTCTTTGACTTTCAGGTGTGGCTTCCCCCTGAGCATCATTTCATTAAGGCTGCTTTAGCGATAATGGATTCCTGAATTTTTACCTTGGACTTTGGTCTTGTAATTGCTTTGCTCATCTTTCTTCTTCCATAACATTTCTCAGTGCAATAGTCTAAGTTAACAATTTTTCCCTTCTAACATTTAATATGGTGTCATGTTCCCTTACAGTCTATTAGTTTTCTGCTGAGAAATCTCCCATAAATCTAATAGTGGTGACCTTAAATGTGAGCGAATGCTTTTGTGTTTTTAGAATTTGGAAGTTTGGTTGTGGAATGCAATGATAAGGACATGTTTGAGTCAAATCTATTCCGGGTTTCTTGGGATTTCTGGGTCTCCTCTGTGTTTAGGAAGTTATCAGATTTTTCTTTGTCACTATGGAAGTTTCGCTTTCTATTTTCTTTATTCAGAATGTGGCCAAACATGGCTTTGAACTCACTATGTAACCAAGGGTGACCTCAAACTTCTGAACCTTCTGTTTCTGCCTTTTGGTTCTGGCATTTCAGACTTGTGCCACTGTGTCCTGTTTTTTTGCAGTGCTGGGAGAGCAAACCCAGGGCTTTATCCTTTCTAGGGATATTCTACCAACTGAACCACATTCCCCTCTCTAGTATGGAGGTTATCTAAGACTGAAAATCACCATATTCCTGAACTACACCACTCCTGGATATGTACCCAGAGGACTCTGAGTCTACCACTGAGATACTTGCCCATCCATGGTCATTGCTGCACCACTCACAATAGCTGAGTAATGAAACCAGACGTGGTGTCTATTGATAGATGAATGTGGTACTTATTATATTCAATGGAATCTCAGTCAGCCATAAAGAAAAATGAAATCATGGCATATTCAAGAAAATGGATGGGCCTGGGACTCATTTGTTATGTGAATAGGTTTTCTGTTCTCTCCTCCCCTTCCTTACCTCCTGGAAGCCTCATAATTTGAACATTTGTTCCTTTACACATGTCTCATAAGTCTTAGAAACTTTCCTTGTTCTTGCTAATGATTTTTCTCTTTTATTTCTTCGGTGTAACAGTGGTGCCCGAAAAGCTCCATCTTTAAGTTCAGACGTTTTTCTGCTTGATCTAGCTTGTTGTTGAGGCTCTTCTTCATCTCCTTTATTTGACTTCTTTCATTATTCATGTCCAAGATTTAGAATTGGTTCCTTTTGATGAATTCTTATTCACTTCATTAATTGATTTTTCCTGTTTCAGAAAATTATTTAAATCATCTTGTATGTCATTGATCGCCCTTGGAATCATTTCTTTGAATTCTTGCTCAGACAATTTTTCTCTATTTTCCTTTCCCTGGAGCCTTGTTTCAGAACAATTGCACACTGTTAGATCTATCCTGTTACCTTGCATTTTCATGCTTCCTCATGATGACATTTGAATTTCTAGGGAATCGGTTCTTCCCTGCAGCTACTGTAAATGGTGCAGCAATGACCATGGATGAGAAAGTATCTCAGTGGAAGATTCAGAGTCCCCTGGGTGCATAGTAGGCGTGGTGTAGCTCAGGAATATGGTGATTTTTCAGGCTTAGATATCCTCCATACTAGAGAGGTGGAACAGGCCTCCACTACTGAGTGATTTTCTTATTTGAAGAATTTTGTTTTTTTTTTAACTCTGTGTCTTACAGGGTGAGTTTAGTAGACTGTATTGGCTTTGGTCCAAGTTGACCACTACAGTTATGATCCCAAAATAACTTATTCAATTGCAATCAATGGCTGTGAGCACAATTCATTGGAAGCAGCATCATAAAGCCTGTTGTTTTCTGCAGTTGGGGCTATTCTAGCAGCCAAAGAGGGTATGGTATGTAGCGCAGTGGAGGAAGAGTACTTACCTAGTCAGCTCATGCAACACCAGTGTAATGTAGCACAGGAGCAAATGGTGAGGGCTGTGTGTGGATTTCTGTCAGCCATGTTCAGTGAACCTAGGCTAGAGTTTCCCCAGGCGTGTGTGGTGTGGTTTCCATGGTGGAGGGGGTAACACTAACGTGTGGTACAGATTGCATCTGTTAAGTCTACAACGATGGTGTGTGGGTGGAGTGGAAGTTACACACAAAGCCAGGTACAGAGAAGGTAGATGATATGCAGCAACAACCCAGGTAGGAGGGAAGGGTGCTTCATGACCAGAGTCCCTCGTTCATCTAGAGCAGTATAATAGGATGCCCTCCCTGAAGACTCACTGAGGCTTCAAGATTGCCCAGCAGCAAAAATTCAGGGTATCAGCATTAGTTGTTATGGGCTTTCCTGTGTATCTTTTTATTGTGGTAGAGCGTTCTAAGTATCAAACTGGTCTTGACCTGGGTAATGGGGCAGTTGGTAGAAGGCTTCAGTCCCTTTTTACTCAACTGTCTGCCCTCATTCCCCACAGTACTTCCATTTGATCTGCTCTGCGTTCCAGCTCTTTCTGGTGGATACCTTGTTCGAATAGTACCTATTCTTCCCTCCCTTCAGCTCTTCCTTTCTTTATAGTCCCTCTGTTGCCACTAGCCAGCCATCTTGCTGTGGGCTTTCTTCGACCATTAACAATGGAAAGCCTTTATGGCATGTAGAGGCCCACTCCTTAATCCTATGTTTACTTTGTATGTTCTAGCCATATCTAAAACATGTATCTGCCCCAGACATTAGCTTAGGAATTCTCCTAGGGGACACACTTATTCATGAGCCTTTTTCCTTGTTTGTGTTGATGGAAATTTCTTTGGAAGTCTGCAAAAATCTCTCAACTGGCATAGCAACATTCCTGTGGTGTCTTCTGACTTCACTTACTTTCAACTGTTCACAATTATTATCCTTCATTTTTTTTTTGGTGGACTTTAGTTATTTGTTGATTAGTCTCCTTCCTATTGTCCATTTTTTAAGATGTTGCATGGAAGTAACACTAGGAAAGAGAAAAAGAATGCACAGCTATGTGGTACACCATCTGTGTGAACTACTTAGTTCCAATGCAGTTGCTGATACCAACAGGCTCTGGAGGACATGTTGTGATTGGTTGCGGCTCTAGATAGCTGCCTATTATTGACGATATTTCCCCTTTGTCCTTGGGGGATACGTTCCGGGGCTCCACAGCATTCTGGAAATAGTGACAGTGCAAACACTGCATACACATTTTCTCCTATACATAGAACTCATGATAATGTTTCATTCATAAATTAAGAATAGTAAGACTTTAGCAATAATAATAAGCACAAAGAGCAATTATAATAATGTATTGGGTTGGGATGTGTCCACTTTAAAATGTATCTTTTTTTTATTTGTACTTTTACTTTTCAACTAATGAAGTATCTTGTGACTTCTCTTTGGAAAAAATCTGAATTTCCAGAGTCATTATTACTGTATTTTGGGACCATTATTAAGTAAAATAATGGTCGTTAGAATATACACACTGCCAAACTAAAGTGGCTGATTTGCTAACCGAGACAGTGAGTCAGAGACTGACTGGGTAGCATGTAGAGTGTGTGGACTCATACAGAGTTTGAATATCCAGAGCCGGAAGTGGGGTTCACATCATTGTGGTGGATGAAGCAGGGTGACAAGAAATTTCACTTTTAGAATGATAGGCAACTTTCAATGTTTGCATTGTATAGTCTAGAATTTGTCATTTAACAGTTTTGGCTCATGCTTGACCATTTGAAACTGGCGAAAGCACAGCAGTGGATAAGGGGGTGTGGCTGGAATGGTGCCTTTCAGTGGTTTGACTTCACACAGTTGCAGTCAACATACCATGGTAACTAAGGTCCTCACAGTGTTGGTGTGAAACATGTTTAATAGAATCATGGTAACTGAAATTACCATGGTAGTGTGTATGGCAACTATTTACAAACAGGAAGTGCTCTCTCTGCCTTCCTGCTTTGCTATGTGAGTAAAGTAAGAAGTTCTAGCAACAGCGATTAAAACTGGCTTAACACTTTACTGTCTTTACGTATTCTACTACAGATCACAAACTTCTAGTGTTTGCAAAAATAATGGCTTACATATTTGAGTTCATCATGTGGGGACATCATTTAAGGCAAAGTGAAATACTTAATCATACACAATGATGTGATTGACCTGTGACACAAAAATGAAAGAGGCTTTTTTTCTTTCAGTTTTATGTATGGAGAACTGACAGACAAGAAGACCATTGAGAAAGTCAGGCAGACTTTTGACAACTACGAGTCAAACTGTTTTGAAGTTCTTCTGTACAAAAAAAACCGTAGGTATTTTTGTTACCAATAAGATGATGCAGGTCTTTCTAAATTTTAGAGTTTGGATAATGGTAGCTAAGCAACAAGGTAGAGAAGATATAATGTTTCATTGCTGCTGGTGGTGTAGAGGGAGAGGCTGCTGGTGAAATTAGACAGGAAAATTAATAATGATTTTACCATTGCAAAGATCCTCTTGAGATCCATGTTTGTTTGTGAAAACAAACATGGTGTAATTAATTTTACTTTTACAAATTTATTTTATTTTTTATTTAGTGAAAAATATAGGGATGAATGTTTTGCTTGTATGCCTGTATGTGTACCATGTGTGTGCTTGGTGCCAGCCAAGACCAGAAGGTGTCAGATCTCTCAGATCTGGATCCACAGATGGTTGTGAGCTGCCATGCTAATGCTGGGAACTGAACTCGGATTTTCTGCAAAAGCAAAGGAGCTCTTACCTGCTAAGCCATCTCTCCAGTCCCACATTGTTATTTTACATGTTCTGGTTGTTCATATTTATTGGGTACAAAATGACACTATGACTTAGGAATGCAGTTAAACAAGTAACACTCTACATTTCAGATATTTACTTTTTGTGGTAAGAATATTGGGAATTGCTCTCTTAGCAACTCGTGTCTGCAGTTTACTGTTATTATTAACCGATTTCACCATGCTGTGCAAAACATCTCACACCTAGACAGAGAAACTTATCTCTTGTGTCACACAGTTGCTGCATTCTTAAATCATCTTCTGTCACTTCTACCCCAACCCTACATCTGAGAACCTCTGCTGTCTGATATGTGTTTAATTGACTTAGTTCCAATTAAAATGAGCCCATGGTTGATATTGGTCTGCTGCAACTGGATTATTTTACTTAGTACTTAGCATGATTTTTTTTATTCCTTCAATGTTATTGCAAATATCACAAACTAACTCTCTCTCCCTCCACTCTGTGTGTGCATGTGCATATT
The DNA here is from genome assembly GCF_011762505.2 of Arvicanthis niloticus. Lineage (NCBI taxonomy): Eukaryota > Metazoa > Chordata > Mammalia > Rodentia > Muridae > Arvicanthis > Arvicanthis niloticus. The sequence continues at coordinate 40,953,097 of NC_133430.1, forward strand.
GTACATGCATGTGTGTACATCTGTATATTCATGCATTGTATAGGTATGTGTATACATGTATATGGGGGCACACAGAATATGGAGGCCAGAGGAGGACATTAGATGCCTTCCTCCCTTACCTTCTGTATTCCCTGGAGACCAGGTCTCTCACTTGAGGTTCTTACTTCCCAGATAGACTAGTCTGTGAACCCCATTCATCCTTCTGTCTGTCCCTTCCTTTTCTCCTGTTTCTCCCAGTGCTGGGGTGATTCACACGCAAAGCCATGCTTGGCTTTTTGTGTGGGGTCCATGTAGGTCCTTATGCTTGCTCAGCAGGCATTCTTACCCACCAAGTCATCTCCCCAGCCCAAGAAATTCTTTTAAAGACTGACTAGTATTCACTTGGTGTACACACGTCATTGTTTTATCCTTTTATATATTGATTGACATTTAGGTCAATTATAAATTAAACGTGAACTTTGGTGTTTTGTTTTGTTGGTTTTTTTGTTTGTTTGTTTTTGCTGCTTTGTCAAATGTTTGTTGTTTCTTCTTCTTCATATGTAGAGTCCCTTGTAGTCCTTAATCAAGAAGCCATCTCTAAATGACATCTGTCTGCAAAGGAAGATCTATTTTCTACAATGTAGTCTTTCACTGGGTATACTGACCACACTTATGAGCAGGGCCCATGCCCCACAGTAGATGGCCTACACAAAACAAACATTAGTAATTTTGTAGGCCTTTTTGTCTCATATTGCTTTGTTTATGGTGTATCTTTTATTTGTCTTTTGCTTAAATAGTATGATTTTTTATTTTGTGTTTTTATATGGATTTTGGATATATATATTGTGTATGTTTCTTGTGATTTTTCTTCTTTTTATTCTTTTAAAAGAATTCTGAGCTTTGTTGTTGTTGTTCCTTTGTTTGCCTGTTTTTTTCTAAAGAGAGAAAGATGACATGGAGTTGGGGTCGGAATGAAGGTGAAGAGAAGCTGGGAGGAGGTGGGAGAGAGAAACTGAGACCAGAATATATTGTAGGAAGAATTTATTTTCATTAAACATGTATAGTCAGATGTGTATGTGTGCATATGCTTTCATGATAAATAATACACAATCCATATCCATTTTCAGTGATTACTATGGTCTCTTTAAGTGTGGGAGACATTCTATCCTCAGCAGGACACGTTGGCTCTAGGTTCATTGCATGTTGGATTTCATGGTGCACAGTTTATCATTCCCTTTCCTTCAATCTGTTATTCTTTATGGAATATGTGGAATTAAAATTGGATTTTCTTTATCTGCACTAGACCCACAAAAGGATGACAGCCCCCACCTCAGACATCACCTCAGAGGAGTGCATTCGATGATGGGAATGTTTTCTTTCATGGTTTTACTTATCGAAACTTTCAACATTTTATCTTGCATTTTTAGAATCAAGGCCAAAGAGATGGTTCTGTCTGAAGTCGTACCCAGCTGCCAGCATGTCACACAGAAAGCAATCAGTTCTGAATGATCAGTTCTTCCTGCCGCACAGGCTACACATGTTCTCTTGGTCTTCCCTTCAGGCTCCAATATTTATTTATGATTCATAGGATGCTCGGATGCCTTAGCCACCTTCATTTTCACATAGACATTTTTAGTTTTTGGATGACTTAGATATATGGCCCAAGTCTAACAAATAATTGAAGATTACTTACCCTCCCATTCAAGCAGAATTAACAAATATTTACCCAATTTTCAGACATTGTAATAGAGTCCATAGTTTGAGTGTGTCAAAAGAACTTCAGTGGGATTCTGTTTTGTTTATTTACTTCTAAACATATTGGTAATAACTTGACATTTACACTTTTATAACTCTCCTTCCAGGATAGTTATGGTTTGAAATTATTATGTGGCTTTTGTTCAGTTCTTCCTGGTCTCTTAAGGGAACTGAATATTGCTATACGAACATCTGCATATAGCTGGCAGGAGACAGGCCCTGCAGCCCTGTAGAAAGCCCCTGATCTCTCCTGTGTGCCCTCTGCATCTGTCTTTAATTTTGATTTTTTCTTTAGTAGGGAGGATATACCTATCCACACATTAGGATAGAACACAAGTATTTTAGCTAGATTTAAAGGCATCTTGGTTGTTTTGTTTTGTTTATTTGTTTGTTTTTGTTTTTCGAGACAGGGTTTCTCTGTGTAGCCCTGGCTGTCCTGGAACTCACTCTGTAGACCAGGCTGGCCTCGAACTCAGAAATCCGCCTGCCTCTGCCTCCCAAGTGCTGGGATTAAAGGTGTGCGCCACCACTGCCTGGCTAAAGGCATCTTGTAAGTGATCATCTCAAACAGCTTTTGCACATGAACTACAAAAAGAGTGTTTTGTGATTTGAAAAATGTTAGATGGGAAAGTTGACATATCTTTTGAAGACTGGGAAATTCCAGAAATACCAAGCCCTGCACCTAAGACTTTCATCAAGTAATTAAGTCACGGTTAAAGGCATTTTGCTAATGGGGCAGTTGAAGTTTCTGATTTACTTAGTCAGGGTTGACATTTCAGTTTGTAACCTCTTTTTTTTCCTTTTCTTCCTATTTAAAAGGAGGCATTTCCTATTCTGGGGAAAGTTTATCTTTGGGACAAAGACAGAGCCTACCTATAGTGCTAGTGCCCAGTGCCCAGTGTCTGCCCTGAGTGTTGGGAAGACTTCACCTCTGTCTATCCTTCTCAGACTCTCTGTCCATTTGACCCTTAAAACTAGAATATAGAGGCTATTTCAGTCACTTGAAAATATCCAGCCCATACTGGGGAAAATCTGAGCCTATGAGCTGAAAAAAAATTCTACCTTGATGTTTAGAAACAGCTTTCGGACAGTCCCATCTCTGCCCGAGTTTTGAAAGTGTCTGTTTCCATAGGCAGGCATGGCTGTGACACCTGCTCTTGTCCAGATTTCTAGCAGGCCCTGGAAAAAGCAAAAGATTTTCAGTGTTTTTTTTTCTTTGTTTATAACCCTCTCTGCCTCCAGCTCACCATGTTGGAACAGCCGCAGGTCATGAGCACAGCAGTGTCTGGCGCTGGTTATTTGTAAAACTGTATGTCACTCACAGTTCCTAGACATGGAGGAGCAGGAGATAGGGAGGAAGCCTGGCTGGGAGATGATGGGGTTGTTTCCAAGTTCCCTTCTTGTTCTGCAATCATCTCAGACAGGGCTGAGTCCTTCTATGGACCTGTTAGAGCCACACTCAGTGGCCGGAGCTGAACATTATCTTATAAGTCTCTCTGCAGCAAGCTTCTGGAGCCTGCTGAGGGACTCAACTCATCTGGTGTAAATGACAAGTTAGCCCTTCCATGACTTAGGTAGATTCCCCAGGTTTAGCAGGTAATTTAAGAGTACTATTATTACCATGGCAGTTGAAACAGAATTGGCAGTGGCATTAGGTGACCCAGTTTTGGATCCAGGTATGAAGGAGGTTGTTACTTGGTTTTCATGGGAGACTACTAAGACGCTCTAAGTTCTCAGCTGCGTCAGCTACACATCTGCTCTCCAAATAATGAACCTGATGAAACCCCTTCTGCCCCTAAGCATGGACATTTCGAGGGCTTTTATTGCTCTTTTGCTTGATAAAAATCTGATGGGAAATAAACTTATTTATTTATTATTTATTTTATTGTGATAGAATGTTCTTTCAGTGTGCTGCCACTGCGAAGATAATTATTCCCTTGAGGTTATTTCTCATGCCTCCATCTATTCCACTGTTGCAACTTATTTGTCAGTTCCCGGGTCTGACAAATAAGTTGTCAGACCCCGGACCCCGAGCTTTAAGGCTGTGAAACCCTCATCCCTCTGGAGAGTGCAATAGCTGTTTCTTGAGGAATGATGTGGCACAGTTGAGCCTCAAGGAGCAGGAGGCAGTGGCTCACCAAGACACCAAGACACCCGAGATTCTCAGGCTGTGAATACACATGCTATTTTACTTTTCCTTTGATGACTTTCCTAAAGGTTTCAGGTAGCACTCAGTATACCGTAGGTATCAAGTATTGGTGATGTCTGCTGTGTTAGGGACACAGCCATCAAAGTGTCACATAAGTTCATCCGATGGAAGAGAGGGCCTTGGGATAAAAGCATTTTATATGCTCTTCTGGGAGTTGGGCTTGTCAGGGCAGTAGGTGTTGCTGTTGCAGCTAATTGGAAACACTTGTCAAAGTGACAAGACCAGAGAGGCATGTAGGAGTGATCACACTTGGTGAGTTTGTCAGAGGCCTTAGGACACAGACCTACAGGTGATGCTGGTATTACTTTAGGAGAAAGACTGCTTAGTCGGGAAGAGATTCTGTACTTTTCTTTAGAATGTTCGTATTTGGGGCTAAAAATTTACTCATTAAATTTGAACAGTTGGTAGCCAATAGAGTTAAATGATTTTGTTTTGTTTTGTGGCTTTGGATTGAGACTGAATTCAAGGCCTCATGCATACAAGACAAACATTTCATCACTGAGCTACATCCCCAGCCCTTGTTAAATTTTTAATTATGATCTTAATTATTTATGAGACAGGGTCTTACTAAGTTGCCCAGTGTACTCTTGAGTTCACTTTGTAGCACAGGCCGTTTTTGAATTTGTGATCCTCCTGTCTCAGCCTTCTCAGCATAAGCCTGAACCAGCAGCTCTGGTTAAAGCATTGCATTTATTCATGTAACAAAACTGCTGTTATTTAATTAAATAACAGCATTAATTAAATAAAAGCATTGCATTTATTCATGTAACAAAAACTGTTTTGTTTAGGGAAGACAGGAAAGAGTAAGGGAAGCTAACCCTTGCTATGGGTTTGACACTCTGTCCTCTTTCTTTCTCTTTGTCAACTACAGGTACCCCTGTTTGGTTTTACATGCAAATTGCACCAATAAGAAATGAACACGAGAAGGTGGTCTTGTTCCTGTGTACGTTTAAGGATATTACACTGTTCAAACAGCCCATAGAGGATGACTCAACAAAAGGTAATTTCCAAAAAGAAGGTCCTGTACCTAAGGTTGATGGTCTTTTACCTGCCACCACCACCACACCACAAGCACCAGCACAAGCACCTCCACCAACAACACTACCACCACCTCCTCCTCCTCTTCTTCTTTGTAAAACACCAAACATATATTTACATACACATATAACAACATAGCTTTAAGCTGAAATCTATCATAAATAAAGCATGTCTACTGAAAACTTATCAAAGATAACAAAGTATCAACAATTAAAATAAATCAAACTGTAATGAAATAAGTGCATTAGCAAAAATCCAACAAATTATACCTCTTATCACATGTACTGTTACCTCAAAGGGAAAGACACACAGAGCCAGGAGTATCAGGAGTTAATACTGATGGCAAGAACACACTGTGGAGTACAAAGCGCTGATTACATACATACATACATACAGACATACATACAGAGAGACAAAAATCTGGAATTTTTATGCATTCAGAAAATGTATCTAGAGAAACACATTGACTTGTTTTCTAATAGATTTGGTGATGTTTTAAAAATACAGGTTTAATTTTGCCTCCTATTATATATAACCCCCTCCAAGATGTACATGTATCGTCTCCATGAGCTTCCTATACACTTACTGCATTTAGGCAAAGATTGAGTCAGTCATCTTGCAAATGTGTTAATCTTCAAAAATAGGGCATAAAAGTGCAGAACCTAAAAGAACAGTCTAGATTACGTGCACATGGCTCAGCCTGTGGATGGAAACAGGGCCTAATGTCCATGGTCCTGACACAAAAGCACTCCTGCAAGAGCAAATACATCTCAACCCAGGTCTCCATTCAGCATAGGAGGTAAGACTTCTCCCAAGGACCCCTTATGGTGCACAATGGAAGTGGGAGGAAGTCAGGGTTCTTGGAGATCTTCACTCTTTTGTCCAATCAAGGGGGTGGGGCAAGAAAAATGAGCAGTGCAAATTTATTCTTGAAACAGTTTCTTAAAAATATGTTGGGTCTGGTAAACCCATGAACTGTTGAGTAAACTCAGGCGTCAGAGGAGCTCAAGTTTAAAATGCTGGGTGAGCTAGCTGTTGGTTGTCCTTCCTCCATCTCAAGCTGCCTGCGCATTGAGGAAATCACCCTGACTGTGAAATAAAAACTGGAAGACATATTTTCTCTCCTTGCTTCCCTCTCCTGCCATATCTTCCTATGGTCCTCTGTTTTCTCTAAATTTGTCCTAGTGAAGTGTAGAGAGGCATTCCACAGAGCATGGTTAATTCAGGAGCAGCCTGATTGGCACTTCAGCACCCTGTGTGGAGAGAGGGAGCTTAGGGTGAAGGGATTACACATAGGCAGGGATGATTTTCCTGTGCTCCTACTAGAGAGCTGTTGATAATTTGATGGAGTTTTTGTTCAACCAACTGAGTCTTACTGGCTGATTACATTCAGTTTACTTATCAGCTTCTATTTATGCAGTTGTATGTTCTGTTGAGTGGAAGTTGTATAATTTTGTCATAAAGAGAGTGGCTGGCCCAATGCAAGCCTCCCGAGTGGAGCGTTACTGACTGTAGCATCCAAAGATGCAGCTATGGAAACCTAGAGCATCCTTGCTTCTTTTCCATGTAATTTATTCCCAATTTATTTTCTCCATTTGGGTTTAAATTAGAAGCTGGTGTCATATAAATGGAGACTTTAAATTCATTTAGAAGTAGGCTTTATAAAATGTTATTTTAAAGAACCTCGTAGGAGACCAAAAGGGAATGCCTGCCTTTATGCAGTTGGCAAACGTTCCTTTCCCTTCCTTCTGAAAAAAAAAATACAGCAGAGAGCTTTAAGCTTCCCAATTGCAACCATAATTACAGAAAATGACATTAATTTATCCCTTGCAGGTGAGTCTAAATGCATAATATTGTATCTATTCACATTTTTGTTAGTACCAAATTAAAGAGAGAAACTTTATACTGTGCCAGGCATTGAAAATATGACTGAACAAATTAATTTATACATGTCTCTGAAATTCTAGACTCTATAATTTTTTTTTCTGGAAGATCAAGTAAAATATCTAATTTAGGTCCTAGATAACTCTCTCTCTCTCTCTCTCTCTCTCTCTCTCTCTCTCTCTCTCTCTCTCTCCTTTTTGTACAACCCAGACAAACATGCAGCTCAGTATTATGTCATTTCAGTCATTCAAATGTTGGAATTCCAGGCATGCACCATCACAACCAGCTAATACTACTTTTAAAAATGCTAAGACATATTTCTAATCATCTTTGTCCTTAATATTGATTTATTTCTTTGAAACTTTATGGTACTTCAGACAAAGGCTAGAAAAGATAATTTTTCTCTGTGGTATATGGAACACTCATCAGAATATACTTTATCAGTATATCATTATATACCTTTGAGAATGTATCCTAGACTATAATGGAATCAAATTAAAACTCAATAACTGAAAGATGCATGGAAAACTCCCCAACAATTTGGAAGCTAAGGAACACATTTTAAAATAATCTCTGAGTCAAAAAACCTTAAGTAAAATATTTTGAACTAAATCAAAATTTAGCTCTTTGAAGTTTGTGGAAGAGAGTAAAGGCAGTACTAGAAGAAAATATGTAATTTAGATGTATATATGACAAAAGGAAATGACAAAAAAAAAAAAACCCAGTAACCTAGTTTCCATCTTAAGAAGCTAGACAAAGAAGAAAATGTTAAACCAAAGCAAGCGGAGGACAAGATCCTAAACCATAGGGGGGAAATCACCAAAAAGCAGGACAACATTGGGGGAAAACCCACCCAAACTCAAGGCTAACTCTTATAATGAAAATATTATTATCGTTAACCTCTAGCTCTGATAACCAATAATAAATAAATAAATAAAATAAAATAAAAAAAGAGGGAAGACACAAATTGCCAGTGCAGAAAATGAAAGGTCTATGTCCACTTATACTGTGGCTACTGAAGCCTAGACAATGATCACCCTATGATCACAACTGATGACTTATAAGAAATAAACCACTCTCATGAAACAGAAAATCTTAATGCATCATTGCCGATACTTAAGCAGCAAAGAGTAATTGACCCAAACCAAGGAAGTAGAAAGTATGAATAGTTTCATCAGGAACTATTCTGAAGGAATATATTTCTGAACGAAGATATTTCTCTTTTTCCTTCTTCAGGACTTTGCACACCCATATAATGAAATATGATAGCCATCATTCCCCTCTTCCAAGTTCCTCTCCCCTTCCCCCAAATGCCTCCCTCCCTAAATGGGTCATTCTAATAAGCCTCCCAATCCACTAGTTTCAAGAAACATGTTGGAAGAAGAGGCAGAAAGAACACAAGAGCTGAGGGATGCGGAGGATCTCTGTGAACCGCTGCCTTCTGGATATGGCTGTTGCACACATGTGCCCACAACATTGCTGGCATTGCCTGCATATCCTCTAGTCTCTTCCAGAACACAGACTCAGAGGGAAGTCTCCCGGCTCATGTGGAAAAGACAGTACTGCTGTTATACCAAACCCAGGAAAGACATTAAAGAAAAAGGAAATGATAGATGAGCATTTCGCTCTTCACATAAGATAATCCACAAAACTGAATCCATAAAGTATAAGAGGAATTATGCATGGCAGTCAAATGGCCTCAGTCTTCAAATAGCAATTCTCTGAATCTGTCCTGTCAGTGAGGTGGTTAAAAAAAAAATACAAACAAAAAAAAATCCATATGATCCCTTCAGTTGGCATAGAAAAGATATTTGAAAAATTTAAAACTCACTCATAAAAAACATTTGAAAAAAATTCAACATTCATTCTTGATTTAAAATTCCCAGAAAAGCAGGAACAGGGGCATGATCTTCCATATTTTCATAAGGACCATCTGTGCAAACCTTATGAGAACCTTGGATGAGGTGCTTAAAACATTGAAGATAAAATAGTTGTTATGTGATTGATAACCTAAAACATTCTTCAAGTGAATTTTGATGTCTTCACACATGAATGGTAGTTAACTTTGAATGAAGAGTTTTTATATCCTATTTTCCCTCACGAATATGCATAAATTTATATTAGAGGCATGTTTTCTCTTTCTGATCTATTCTATGTAATTTATTGCCCAAGGAAAGGCAATAGTTCTGAGCCATTTTGACCTGCTTAACTTTAATGGTAATTAGTAACTTTGTATTTATGGAACCTGGAAGTTGGTAGCATTTTGCTGTGAATTTGGGGGGGGGGGATATGCAGGTTACTTGAAGAGCTGACTTATTTCTGAAATGAATGCTTCTCCATTCTTCTATTCTCTCTTCCATCACTCTTCATCCACATGTATCAGAATGCTTGTAAGACACCGTATCTTTTGAGTTGAACTATCTGTTTTTATAAATTATTTTTGAGTAACCCCAGACAGATCAGACCACTTGATTGTCAAACAGTGAGTTCAATAAGTGTGCAAAAAAAAATCCTGGGAACAGTATTGGTATAAAATGTCTTTTTCTAGTGCCAGAATTTCTAGAGGATGGGCTAATTTCAAAATAATTTTTGTTCTGAGACGCCCATATGCCTTCCCTGTAGCTAACAGATTACTGAGGAAGCAGTGTGTAATGCGGCTATGCATGTTGCATATGAACTACTTTCTATTATTCATGTCAACTGTACATTTAACATGAAAAATTCAAAAGACATGAAATATTTATACCGTTAAGTCATCATCCTACTATATCTTTGAAGCTAGTGATATAGAGATAGAAGAACGTTTCTGGAACTTTGTAAAATAGTGTGTTTCCGTTTTAAAGACAAAGAAGAAATTAAACCTTTTGGATAAATAGGACGTGCAATTTCATTATAATGACCACAATATCAAAATGATTTGGGTTTAGAAGATTGAATAAAAAATAGTGATAATTGCTTTTGATTCAGCCTTTGGCGTCACAGTAACTTAATACAAACTTTTCCATGACCTTTACAGGGATATCCTATTCTTCTAACCTTACTTTTATCTGTTTTATTTTCCCAACCAAAAGTCAAACTGAGAATATTTCTGCGGATATAGGAGTGGTCCCTTCCCTAATATTCCAGTGGGGAAGACAAACAAAATGGTAGAAGTTTTCCTCCAAGTGCCCCTGTGTTCTTGGTGATCGGCTGAGTAGAAGGATGGTAAAGGACACAAGAGAGGAGTTAAGAAAGTGAAGCAGTGATTAGAGAGGGGGAGATACAGGACCGCTGGGCAGCATGAGGTCCACTGAGGCTTTTGGTCTAGAATTTCACTAATGTCCGCCGCCCTCATTCTGTTCTCTACTTTTGTCCAGTCAGAGGAATGGAGATTGGGTTTATCTGAAGTTCAGTTTTGATTATGTACAAGGGAAAGCATCTTCAAAAGGAGTATTGATTAGACAAGGACCTCTGTCCTTTGAAGATTTGCCAGTTTTGCTGGTTCGCATTCATATCGATCTCCTATTTATATTGCCAACCTGCCCCCGACCCCACCCAAGAAACTCAGACAAATGGTTGGAAGACTTGAAGGAACTGATTGTGAACGTTGTATCTGAATCAGATGAGACAGTGACTGTGGTGGCTATGGCTGCAGTAACTGAGGCGGTGCTGCTTATAGCAAACCCTATATCCACCACAGTTTCAAACCAGGTGATCATATCTGATATCAACAATGAATCATGACGAATTATGACAATAAGGGATGGCAGCCAACAGTGTGGGGAAGGTCATCAACTCTGGAGGAGAGGCCATACCTACCGGGTCCTATGTTCATCATTGCTCACTGCACTAATTGTGAAGTTTATGTTATTATCTCCATTTCACTGCCAAAGAGCCTAGCACTCAGGCTGGTGTCAAGCCTCACATTCTCCAGATTGCCTATTGCTGTTCCCTCTTCTGCAGGAGGGAATTCACTGGCAGGCATAATCACCTTCATTCCCTGTTCTTAAGCATAGGCCTCATGAGGATGCTGTATTTCTGACAGAGTCGTGCTCTTAGAACCAACCACATGTCCTGATGCTAATTGCACAGGGTGAAGTAGTCTTGTTATGTTTTGTACCTGGTATTTTGATGTTGGAAGATTTGTTCAGACAATCCATCAACCATATCGGATTCTTTATCTATCATAAAATACAAATTAAAGCCCGGGAGGTCCATGCTGTTCATTACCTTATGTGTTCTAAAGATCATTGTCCAAATCTCTGCTCATTGATACAGTACGGGATTTTCAAACAGACTTCCAAACTGCTAAGATAATTACTGTGTGAAACATCCTCTGCCAAGCAGTCATGACACCTTTTTGCCAATAATGAGGTTAGAAAAAAAATTCTTCCAGAATAAAAATAACATCAAAAAAGTAACCTGCTTGCAAAAGCCAATGCTTTTCTTTAGAGAGGAGACGGCGGAAGAAATAGGGGTAATTATGCCAGGCCGTCTTGTTGGCTGAGAGCAAAATTGTTTACCTAAGCTTTTTCCTTATAGATTGGAATCTTGTGTTGCAGCCCAATAGATTGATTTAACTGCCTCTGTGACTTCCTTTCATTTTTAAGATTAGGCAGTTCATGACAAAGAGGTTAATTGCAACCCAATAGAGCTAAACTAATGTTTTATTAAGAAGGAGCTGGCAGCCCGAGCTTTTAGGAGAACAAATGTTCTCATAATGCCATGAACAACTTACAGTGCAAGCATCCGACTCGTCATAGCCAACTGTCTGTTCAGATTACCCCATATCGACCATGTCTAAGTAACATTGGCGAACTGCTGAGCTGTCAGGCGCAGTTAGATTTCTGTAGAGAGGTGGGTGGATGCAGTCCTGGGGAGAAGGGAGAACTGCTGATGAGACTTTTTGCTTTGACCTAGACAGTGTGATTGTGTGACTTTTTTTTTTTTAAAGTTTGACCGTAACGTTGGGGTTGGGGAAAGATCAAATAGACTCACATAGTCACCAATGGAGGCAGATCCAGAGCAAAAAAGATAGGCGGAAGAAAACTCCACATGGCGTGGTTTATTGTAGTGGGAAATTGGCAGACTTCCTGAGCATGTGTCCGTCATCAAGGAGAAACAAATGCCTAATTCTTAGAGATGATGGTGAGCAGGCAAGAGTGAGGTAGCATGGGGAGCAGGTGAGAGGTGCCCTTGTGGGTTGGTGGGAAGCCAAGAAGGGAAGCTTTAGGTGGATGTGTTTGACATGGCTCTTATTTGTTTCAGGTAAAGTAGGTAGGTGGTGGGAGGAAGAAGATTTAGAAGTCTTCAGAAAAATGCTAACATTAGCGAATGAGAGCAGAGGCCAGTGAGAGGGCCCTGGCCAGTGCACAAAGGGAGCAGACTTGGCTTGGCTTTGGTACTCCACCTTCTGGGGCTTGCTGATAGCAACCTCCTACAAGAGGACTCCCTGACAATTGCCTTTGATTTTGGTTTCTCTATGCCAGAACTGGCCCCTCACCTAGCCCTGCCTCTCTTTCTCAGCTAATTGTTCCTCAAGTTCTTTCTGAAGAGTAGGAACACTCTCTACCTTCTCTGCTCCAGAGTTCTTCCCGAGTGTCATGAATCATATTGACGCGGTACTGGTACTGAAAGCTGAGCCTAGCTTCTTTGTTGCATTCTCATTGTACCTAAGGCAAGTGATGTGCTAATCTCTGTTTAACTTTTTTTCACTCAGTGCTTCACTTAGTCAACCAAAATGTAATTGGTGCCCTTTACAAGGTGTGTTGATCAGGTTCTATATAACTGTGCACAGACAAGTGGGAAGCAGTGCTTTCTGAGTATTTCCATTAGAAGCTTCTGCTCCGTTGTGCAGCAGCATCAGTAAGTGACAATAGCTTTTGTGGTTGTGCTTTTCCTTCCTCACACGTCTCACTGTTGGTGTGGTTGTAGGAGATGAGTGAATGCAAACATTCTGAAGCTTTGCCCTCTTGCTTTGTTTATTGCACACATTCCTCCCGTGTTTCTCCTTTGTTTCCAGAATTTTTTTTTTTTTTCTGGGCAAACTTTATTGTATACACAGAATGCAAATGGTTTTCTCTTTTGACCCCACTCAGATCTACAGAGATGTCACATCATCTTTTTTTTAGAAATGTGAGCCTACAGGAAGCAATAAGATGAACTGAGAAGTTTCTAGAAATAGCCTATGCAACTGTACTACTCAGTTGATGTAAGATGAGTAATTATCAATATATTTTAGCATATTGCTGACTGAAATAGTTACAGTCACCTAAGGGCACACTTAATATTTACACCCAACCCAAAAAACCTGACCAAAGCCCACATAAATAAAATTGGATTAGTCAGTTGCTTTTTGTTAACTTAGCGTTAGCGCCAGATGCTGAATTTTAGTTAACCCAAAGTAAACCATGACGGTATGCATTGATGTTGCTGCTGTCACATGATGTGTGTGTGTACTATGGTATATGAAGGAGGGCATTGCAGGTGGCTCTAAGAAGCTTCTAGAATGAAGTAGTCCTTCAATTGAGTCAGAACTGCCATTAGCCAAACAGAATTCTAGACAGGCAGGATGAGTGTAATATGAAAAAAATGGGGTATTATAGTGTGTAAAAGGAACTCTGGGAGTCTTAATTATATTTTGAGTTTGTTTTTCAATTAATTTTCTGTTGGTTTAGTAAGGTTGGAAAACAATAAGAGGAGATGACAGACGATAGATGTAGTGTAAGTCCTTGTGGTCAGAAGCTAAGTGACCTTTCTTCCAAGGACTTGCCGTTCTAGCCTGGAAGTCTCCAGGTTGATATGAAAGGTTAAAATGGGAATGTGTGCTCTGATCTGTGCTTTACAAAGAATCTCAGCAGCATGTGGCTGTTCTCTCAGGGGGTTGTCACCTGACTGCAATGACGCATGCTGTATTGTTTGACATGGAAGGATGGAAGGCATTCATTTTGAAAGAAATTTACTCATAAATTATAAACTAGAAGGCTTAGAAGCGTGTGTGTGTGTGTGTGTGTGTGTGTGTGTGTGTGTGTGTGTGTGTTAGGTGATGTTAAGCTACTGGTTTGGAAGGTTAGGAAGAGCACCAGATAATCCATCAAGATCAGGGATACATGATAGATTTAGGATTGGCAACACAGAGAAAAGATAATAATGAGATGACTTTTGGACATGCTGGGAGCCAGATGTCTGTAGAATATCTTAGAGAAGTGTGGCCAGCGGCAGAGATTCATGTGGGTCCAGCCAGCACAGAGGAGAGAAACCGAGGTTGGTTTACAGAGAATTTAAGTCAATTCTGTAGGTTGATGCTTCATTTCTGGGGAGCTGACAGTGTCTTTGTTGCCTCATTGTGAGACTGAAACATTGTACAGAACCTTGGGTTTCAGGTAATGCTCCCTCCAACCTGACATTAAATTCCAATCACTAGGCTAAGGTCTGTTATTAGAGAAGATAAAAAGACTTTCCATCAATGGATGTCAGCTTACTTCTCACCCAATCCGTGAACACACAGAAGGAGCAGAATCGCTGGGAGCAGTTCTGAGCCCGAAAGATTAGTCTAAAGGCTGGTAGTCAAGTCTGAGTTTCCTGGACTCTGCCATTTGACAGGCATTAGTCTTCTGTAGGCCAGGGTTTCTTCAGTGTTCATTGACTCACCTGAAATTTCATCAGGCTACCTCATTCATCCCTTTTGACCAGCTGCAGTTTTCCTTTTTAAGGAGCAGTTTGGAGACTCTTCCATCAATGGGTCATAATGCTGGAATGGGTTTCAACAAATCTTTAATAGAGCTTAGCTTCTGATCTAGCTAGAGAAAGGACAGTTGAGACAGGGCCAGAATATGGCTGGTTTTTCTCTATTTGCTCACATCTCACTGGTGTTTCTTTGAAATTAATGATTTTAATAATGGCAATTTGAGGCCCCAGAAGAAATTTCCTTCCCATTAAATTCACATTCCTTTTTTTCCCCCAAAAGCAACTTCTCTTTCAGAAAATATGATTATGTCTTTAGATATCCCAAGCATAACTTTTCAGATATCACTGCAGTTGTTAATGAGAGAAATGACATTTGTTATGCTACAAGGAAGGTAGAATGTGTGATAAGAACCATAATATGGGAGAGTGGTTGGAACTGAGCTTCTTCCTGTACATCTCTGTGTACAATGCATGGAAGAACTGTTTTCATTAAGGTGGTAGTAGCCCCTCTAACAAACAATAATGTAGTAATTTTTAATGTATTATTTTTTATTAATAAGGAACAAAATTGATTTGACACAGGAGAAGCATATTTCTTGTTCATATAATAATCCAAGCAAGTGGCCCTGGTTGGCATCCTGTGTACAGCGATCTAGTGGCTTTGTCTTCCCCTCAGGCCTTGCCATTTGCACCCAGCTGGTAGAAGGGAGAGGAGCCCCTTGGTACCAACTTGCTTTTGAAATAGAGATAGAGGTGTGGCATCATGTCTTTGCTCACATTCTATTGGTGAGATCTAGGGACTTGGAACACACAGATGCATGGGGCACTGAGAAAGGAGTTGCTGGCTAGGCAGCTATTTTTCCTTAACAAACCCATATAAAGCAAGCAGGAGCAGAGTTTTTTTTTTTTTTTTGTATCTGTCTTGACTACAGGGACTACATAATAGATCTGAGAAAGGTACAAATGTTACAAAGTGCCACAAATATTAGAATGTACAGCATTTTAGTCACACTTCAAATATATGATGGGCGTTTACTTAGGAACAAAACTGGCACTTCTCAGTTTTTCTGGTTAGCATGTGGTTGGCTGCAATCCTTTGATATTCTGAGAGGATTCATCTCCAGTTCATTGTATATGAATAACCAAAACTCTCTCTGCATCTTTTGAAGGTTGGACAAAATTTGCCCGATTGACACGGGCTTTGACAAATAGCCGGAGTGTTTTACAGCAGCTTACACCAATGAACAAAACAGAGACAGTCCACAAACATTCAAGACTAGCTGAAGTAAGTATGAGAAGGACTTTATTTTCAAGGTAGTGGTGTTGATTCACTTTTCCCCAAATTACTCAATATAAGCATAATTGCTAGGTGACTATCTATCTATCTATCTATCTATCTACCTACCTACCTACCTATCTACCTATCTATTTATTTGTAGAACCATAGAAATTTGAAATATTTCTTTTTGTTCTCACTAACTTTTACATGGAAATGTAGTTATATTAGGTGATGCTTAGAGAGTGTATGATTTAATTGAACAAATGGGACAGAGCATTCATTCATTCATTCATTCGTGTGTGTGTGTGTGTGTGTGTGTGTGTGTGTGTGTGTGTGTAAGACATTAATCGAGGGTTTCTACTGTAGTTGGATTTCTATGAAGAATGGAAAGATGAATAAGAAATAGTCTGGTACTAAGAAGTGAAAACTCGGCATAGGAAACTGATAAAGAACTTAAGACATAGTGTTAATCTAGACTTGGGACTCTAGGATCAGTTACAAGTGTGAGGTTGTGCCTAGGGAGAGTGGTGAATGCAGGAAACAAGGAAGAGTCAGGGACAGTGATAATGTTCAGTAGGTGAAGGTGCTTGCTGGTGAGTCTGCCATCCTGAATTCTATTTCTGGAATCCATGTGGTGGAAAAAGGGAACTGACTTCTGCAGATTTCCTTCGACCTCCACATGTGTGTCATAGCATAACCACAACCCCAACTATCTCAGAGAGAGAAAGAAAGAGAGAGAGAGAGAGAGAGAGAGAGAGAGAGAGAGAGAGAGAGATCCAATCAAACAATGCTTGCTTCATTTGTAAAATGTTGGGAATTAACTTAGTAAGGAGGAGAAAGACACCATTAAACCCATATGTTCATTGATTTACATTGCTAGAGAAAGATGAGCTGAGGCATATCTTAATTAGCTATAAATACCAACTGTGGTTTAGAGAGGGCTGGGAAATAAAGCCTATTTCTTGAATTTAGAGTTCAGGAGTTTTTCTTAGCTCATAACTAACAGAGACCTATTACAGGTTTTCTTTTTCTCCTTCCTTCCTTCCTTCCTTCCTTCCTTCCTTCCTTCCTTCCTTCCTTCCTTCCTTCCTTCCCTCCTTTCTTCCTTTCTTATTTTCTTTCTTTCTTTTTTTCCTAAATAGCTGTTATCATGGAGAAGGCAGAAAACTTTGTGGTATAGCCAGCTTAAATAGGATACGGATACAATATTAAGTAATTCTGTTTATACAGAACAAAGGCAGCCCGCAGCTGGCTCACTATTGAGTTTCCTTTTCAATGGTGCTCCATGCCAAGTTCAACAGTGCTCTTTACCAAGTCCTGCTTTCTTTGAAGTTTCCTTCCTTTCCTCCTAAAGTGTTCAGTTCCTTTGCTCAGCCCAGCCTATGGCCTTCCTTCCTTCTGCATGTGCTGAGGTTTTCTAAGCAGGCTTCCTGCTGGCCCCTATCTCCACCTTATGTTCAGATCATCTTCCCTCCACTACCCAACTAGAGGAAAGGGGCCTGGAGGAGGGGGCATCCCCGCTGAACTACAACCACTCCAGGATGTTTCTCCTGTGAGCATCTTCATTTCGTCCCAACATTGCACGGTCATTTCAGAGAGTTTTTCACTCTCATTCTTTTTATCTGACTTTCCCTTTTCTTTTGTTTTTGACTTTTGATTTTTTTTTTTATCAGTCAGTGAATTGGGATTCATAAAACCAAGTCTAACACAAAACTGCTCTCTATCAGGTTTGAGGTTTGCTGCTTTAGAGAAGGCAGAAGTTGCCAGACTTTCAACTGAGATTCCTTCCATGTCGCTGGGGAGCTGAGGGAGTGTGCCCTTGGATTTCCTAAACCACACCCAAAAGAAAGACCAAGTGGGCTCGGGAGTGTTGTCTTTTTGTTATACTAAAATACTAAGGTATTTACTCAAGACAGTTTCCTCAGGAATTTTCACTTTTCCAAGACACATAAATTGGATTTCCTTTCCAGCTGATCTAAATTCAGAGTGGATCCTAGGTTGAAAAATACATAAACTCTGCCCCCACGAAAGCAGTTAATAAATTGTCCACATGCACCAGCATCCAACTGATTGCCTTTAGCTTATGTTGGGTAGAGATAAATACCGTCTCCTCTCTGTCAGCGGGCCAGACTGCCTTAGAACAGGTAGCGCTTAGATCTTCAGGTGGAAACAGTGTAGATGCAAAATCAAATGTAGAAATGTAATTGTATTCTCACACCGTTCTAAGAGAAAGGATGCTGGTGGACAGAACTGCTACTCACTGCCTCAAAGAGGAGACAGTGCAGAGCTTGGGTAGAAGACCTGGCTGTCTGTGTCGGAGGTCAAATCCCAACAGGTGTGCATCATTTTCTGTTGTTCTATCCTTTCCCCACTTCTCTGCTGGCCTCTCTCCCTCTATTCCCTTCCTTTCCTCCTCCTCTTCTTGCTCCCCTTCATCTGGAATCTCTGGGGCCCCTTTTCTTTGCTAATCCTGTCTGACAAGCTAGGACTGAAATGGAAAAAGAAGAAAAAGATAGTATGTAAGCTCTTACACTCATCACTTGGAAAAGATAAAATACGGGCTTTCTCAAAACCTACTTAAGGCCCGTGCCATGATTCTTGGGGATGGGAGTCTAGGTGCAAGTACACCGCACGTCACAAAACCTTCTCAGAAGATTCTAGTGTGAGCCATATTTAAAACACACTGGACGCCACTAGAGATGTAACCAGAGAAGGTGAAGATACAGATGATGGCAAAGGACACATTTTCCATCTCTCCTCTCCAAGTAGAACTGGAGGTGATGGTGGTTGGAAGGTAAGAGAGAAGCCATAATTACGTGAGGGTTTTTACATCAGGCACTCCATCTCAACATGGTGCCCACTTTCCTGCTAGGATAAATGCTTATAAGTAATTTAAGACCTTAGGGGTAAAATATACTTGGGGCTCTGAGAATGTGGGTAAATACATAAAATAGCCTTAAAATGGTGCTCACAGCCCCAAGTTAAAAATCATAAGTATGATATACAACCAAAGAAAATACTAGTAGCATTTTTAATATTGAAAATAGTAAGATACTTAGTTTTCTAAGTAAGCTTGATATATGAGAAATTTTAGAATATTCTTCCAAACTTCAAAAGGTATATTAATATGCAAACGCACTTGCTCATGTGTGTGTGTGTGTGTGTGTGTGTGTGTGTGTGTGTGTGTTATGGAATAAACCTTAGAACTATATGCTAATGCTTACTTTTGTTTATTCATACATTCAAATTTTTGATGCATTTATCTCGTTGACTCCTCCCTCCTGGATTCTTTTTTTTTTCCCTAGAAGCACTGAATAGTGATTAAATAAGTTAGTTAAGAAACCCCATTGCTACACTCTTTGGCACTCATGTTACCCTTAATGGCATTATGTAAGAGATGGAAATTTTGGATATGCTTCCTCAACTTCTTTCACAGTTCCCAGATTCCAGCAGGCAATCTAAGTCCTGTCTTGAGGTTTCCACCTTTGGTCCTTGCTGGGGTCATCTGCTTTTCTCCTTCTCTTCCTTGAATTAGACTCCACAGAGTAAATTAAGGTTTGTATAAACTTGCACTGATAGTTTTCATTTGTTAAAGAGCTAAACCTGGTATTTAGTATTTTATTTTATTTTCCAAAGGAAGGTTGCACTGGACAAGAAACACAATGCTCATTTTACATTCCGATTTTAGAGAGAAAAGGGGAAAATAGGTTGTACTACTCCCCTATTCTGTCCTGATAGCCACCAGGACCCTTGCTGAGCCAACAGTGAGGCCCTGGGGTTCAGGGAGACCATTAGAAGCAAAGGTGTGTTTCCTAAGGTGCTTAATAGGCGTGAACAACGAATGATGTCAGCCATCCAAGTAACTGTGGAACAGTGAAAGTCATGTGGTTCTTGTCAGGCTTACCCAGTGCATAGGCTGGAGCATCTGAGGTGCTGTGCTATGGGTTAAGGTTGGCCATTGGAGAGCCAGGGGGATGGACCAGTAGTGATTAGATCAACTGTGGAGTAGTTGCACCCACATTATGTGTCCTTTGAGCAAACTTTGGGGCAGTTTGGTAAAAGGAGAGGAAATGATAAAGAATGATTGGCCTAAAACTGACAATCATGTGACTCGGTCTGTGGTTTGAGCACCCAGCACATGTGCAGTCATATCTGTCTTCAGAGGCGTCCCAACTGTTTATATACACTGTTGCTCTCTTTTAGGTTCTTCAGCTGGGATCAGACATCCTTCCTCAGTACAAACAAGAAGCGCCAAAGACGCCGCCACACATCATCTTACACTATTGTGCTTTTAAAACTACTTGGGATTGGGTGATTTTAATTCTTACCTTCTACACCGCCATCATGGTTCCTTACAATGTTTCTTTCAAAACGAAGCAGAACAATATCGCCTGGCTGGTGCTGGACAGTGTGGTGGACGTTATTTTTCTGGTTGACATCGTTTTAAACTTTCACACGACTTTTGTGGGGCCGGGTGGAGAGGTCATTTCTGACCCGAAGCTCATCCGGATGAACTATCTGAAGACTTGGTTCGTGATTGATCTGCTGTCTTGTTTACCTTACGACATCATCAATGCCTTTGAAAATGTGGATGAGGTAAGTGTTTTTGGTTTTGGTTTTGGAGTATTGGAGATCAGAGGTTTTGAAAACAGTAGAGTTATAAGGATTGCACGGATGATAAATTGACTTTTTCAGTTTCTTTTGCAACCTCCCACCCCACCCCCACCCCTATATTATTAAGCATGTGCCATAAATTATAATTGATTTCCTTAAATTAACTTGTCCCCTTGTTTTCTCCATGATTTTTGGCTGAAGGTGAATTGCTAGGAAAATGGCTATGGTTGAAAGATGTGATTGGAGGAAGACAGGAGGAAAAGGCAGGAGGAGGAGCAGGAGGAAGGAACAGTAGTGCAGGGGAAGGAGCAGAAAGGGGAGGAGTAGTAGGAAGGGCAGGAAGAGGGAGGAAGAAAAGCAGGAGGAGGAGCAGGGAGAGGAGGGAGAGAAGCTTCATTGGAGAGGACAAAACAATGGCGCACTTGGAGTTAAATGTAGTTCACAAGCCAGGTGATGGGTTTAGGGCACAAAAATACAGACGTTAGAGAGAAGACCGAAGGGGCTGAAGGGGTTTTCAGCCCCATGGGAAAAGCAACAATACCAACCAACAGAGTGGGTGAGGGCACACCTTCATAGAAACAGGAGGAGGAATGGGATAGGGGGTTTCTGGAGGGGGCGAACAGGGAAAGGGGATAACATCTGAAATGTAAATAAATAAAATATCCAATAAAAATACATTTTCTCTGAAAGATAGCAGCTTTGAAAATCATGTCTTTACAAACCTTGTGACTTTTTTACCAAGTCACACATGGTAGCTGTTTTAAGAGTTAACCTAAAGACCAACAGATTTTGAACAGCAGTTTTCGAACTTTTGCAATTTTGATTTCTGCTTTTGTTTTCAATTCATTATAAATACAGTTATAGGTAGAAGTGTATGTGATGACTTCTGAAATCTGGCCTCACTCAAGTTTCTGTTCTATGGTGTTTGTGAGAATAGGAATATTTAAAATGTGTCCTACCTGAAAGGATCCCTTCATTCACATCTTCCTCTAAGTTAAGGATGGATGACTACAAATTACTGCACTAAGCTGGGAGGATGCAACTAATAATAAAACTTAGGTCAGGCAGGATAAAGGATCTGTTATTAAAATGTTTTAACAATGATAATGTTACCATGTTGCTTTCCCTAAAGACCTACAGTGTCCCCATTCGATCACTTACTCGGAAAGTACTGTTGTGGCTCTCTGTGTGTTGGCAGTAGACTGAACCTTTTCTTTGTTGACTTTTCCATAAATTTTCTTTCTCTATCAACTACATTGATATTTAAACTTACCTTCCCCAAGTTAAATGTTGCCTTTTTTTTAAAAAAAATTTTGACAGTGTACACATAGCCATTACTTTAGAATTATGGGAAATCAATGAATGATATCAGTTCTTCAATTTTAGATTCTACATATATCAAGCTATTAAAAGTATGTTTATGTTTCTTTCAAGCTTATTTTCTAGAGATAATTAGGAGGACTAACTCTGAAAATGTCAATCATAGGATAAAAGACCATAAGCAGTACTCCATTTCCCACATAGATTATTACATGAGCATATTATGGTTTACCTAACTTAGAACATAGGCGTAACATTTTTAATGAAACAATCAGTCATGTGGGGATTTGAATGAAGTTGATTTTACATAAGTAGGGAAGAATAGTGAGGTAGAGCCCTGGGTATTGGAGGAGATTTGGGAAGATGTAGAGCTAAGACTACAAAATTTCATTCATTCAGAAGAGGTGAGCTCAAAAGATCAATTGTGCCACATAACGACATGATTAGAAATATACTCTATTCTTAAAAAGTGCTGAAAGAGTGGGTTGATGAAAGAGAGTGGGGATGTCCAGTAGTCAGACTTGCATTACTATAACAAAATACCTAGACAGATTACTTATGAAGGCAGTAAGCTCATAGTTTTGAAGGTTCAAAAACAAGATTCTTATAAAAAAAAATTGATGTGAGCATGTGGTGGCACATCTTACATCAGAAATATACAGAGAGGGTACAGTATAGGCAGGGCCCCACAAGCCATTGTAAGACCACACTCCCAGATGGCTTACAGGCTTTCCTTAGGCCCTATCTCCAAAAGCCTTGACGTTTAGCTCTGAGGAAGAAGCCCTTAAATATAAGTCTCTGAGAAATTATCCCCATGAAAACCATAGCAGGGCCTAAATGTACTCACCACAAAAATAATGTGGATTGAGACAGTACATGTATCAATTAGCTATATTTAGTTATTCCATAATGTGTGTGTAACTCAGAGCAATATGCACACCTTAAGTGTTTATGTTTTGCCACTTGATAAGGAAGTCAAAAGTGCAATTCAATTCTCAGAAAAGAGCATAAGAAGATAAATTCCATACTAATGAAATGTGTCTATGATTATAAGCTTGATTGTGTCATAATATACTGACATAGAACTACTTTAAAAGACACGACCTCATGCATCCTGAAGACAGTGAAGAGTAGCCTACTCTGAGATACCATTTTCAGTTATAGCCCTGAAAGGTCAGGGATGCATTAAAATAACACCAGGCTGTTGAGTGTGGAAGCTGAGGAGGTCTGCTTCTCACATCTCTCTTCACTGTGCAGTGTGCAGTCAAAAATGTCCCTGGCCAAGCTCTGACATGGAAAGCCAGTTGTTCCCATTGATTTCAAGCCCAGAATTCAGAGGTGTCACCTTGGTCTCTTGAAGCTGGCCAGTGTGGATTCATACACCATGAAAAGCTACAAATGAGGAGGAGATCAAGCCCTTTCTCTTTAACTCTGTTCAGTCAGTTGCTAAAATCAGACAACACACCACTAAACACAGTTGTTTGAAGGTGGCTGTGTTATGGTCTGATGTACTGTCATGTTGAAGACACATTTCCCAAAGGTGCTCTCAGCCTGTCACTGAGTATGGAGGTCCATCTATAAAGGGATTGTGGGACAATTTAGTTTTGTTGTTGATTGTTTACTTTTCAGATTGTGTTTTAATTATAACATTTCTCCTTTCCCCTTTTCCCTCCAAACCCTTCCTTATCCCCTTGTTCACTTTCTGTCAAATTCATGGTTTTTCCTTTCCATCCATTGTGATTGCACCTTGCATGCATATGTAGTTGGGTGACTTTCATTCTGGCCACCTCTCTTTTTGTGGTATATTTTGAACTCTTCTTTGCCAATTTTCCTGTTAATGTTTTGATTGATGCCAGATCTCTGTAGTGTCTAGAGGTTTCACCACAACTTCCTATCCTTCATCCTCTATATCCTCCAGACATTTATTGTAGTCAGATTCTTGCACGATGACTCTGGCTTGGCATCTGTTCCTTCCAGGACCCAGACAGACAAAGAATTGTGCAGTGTGGCATTGTCACACATTGGTCAAGGGAGTAAAAATAGGTAAAGTCTCCACGAAGAACAGTAAGCAATACCTTATTTGAAAAAGAATAATCTCTAGAGGAAAGGATTTAAATTGTTTATGTGATTTATTTATTTATTACAATTTATTCCCATGCTACCGTGGAACACAGTTGTCTACTTTTCTTCAGGGTGTTCAGCTTTTGGCTTCATCTTTGCCTTCTCATCCTGGAATCTGAGATTTCAGACTCCTTTTCTACCTGCTCCATTGCCATCAACTTATTCTTGGAAAGGTGGCTCATCCCTTTGGTTCAATAAACATTGCCAACACGTTAATAGCCAACAGACTCGCCATCACTGAGGTGTCCAGCATCCTGTGGTTACCTTTTTTTCTCCATCCTTTCTGTTTCCCCTAAAGGTTGGTCATTTTTATGTAGTTACGATCAGGTGTTTAATCCTCAAGTTTCCACTCCTTGATTAAATGTCTTCTCACTGTACTAATGCAAGATATAATTATTCAACATCATGGACTTAAACAAATGTCTCTTCACCATCTTTCCTGTTCAAGAGTTTGGCTAGCTGTTGAATTTTCTTGCCTTGAGATAATTTTCCTTCGGGGTTTAGAAGATATAATATGACTATGCTCTACCTTTCAATAGTTTCAAGTAAGAAACTTGAAATCATTGTAGTTTCTGATCCTTTGCACATGATTTGTTTTCTCTTTGTAGAGGCTTAATGTATCTCCTGCACCACAAGGTTTAGACACTGGCTGATAACGTGTCTTAGAATAGGGCCTCTTTCATACATTTTCATAGATAGTGATGGAATGGCCTTCTTTGATCTCAAAAATCATGAATTCTTCTGTAATGATTTCTTTTTATGATGAATCTCCCTTATTTCTGTTTTTATTTGTTTTCTCCCTTCTGGAGCACTTTTTGTTTAATGTGTTGAACAAGCCCTGTAATTTCCTTCTTTATTCTAAGCTGCTTTCTAAGCCATCATCCCGCTGCTGCAGTCTCTGGCTTTATCAGTATTTTTTAACTCTCTTTGACCTTAATGCTGCCTTTTTTGCTTGACACTAATGCAGCTAATTTGCTTCTGTATCACTCACGTGCACTTGGCATGTACATTGCTATATTAATGTTCTGTAATTGTAGATTATTATATTCAATGTATATTTTATAAAGACTAGATAGATGTGGAGAGATGTCACACTGTGTAGCTTAATTCATTCATATTTACTGTGATTAAATGCATTCTGACTTATTTAGAGCATTGTATTTTCCATGTTTCATATTTTTTTTTCTCTTTTCTTTTTGTGTTGCCTTCTTGATATTTTATCCTCTACTGTATGGACTGAGTTTCCTTCAATACATTGGACCCTTTCTAACGGGCTGATTATATATCTCTGCTAATCCATGATTCTTGTATTTTCATATCTGCGACTGACTTAAATACCAAAAGTCTGTGAGAGTCTCCTTACCTTTCTCCCACATAACACAAGGACTTCTGTCCATCTTCTTCATAATTTTAAACATCTATTTATTTTGCTATTTTATGTGACTGAGTATTTTGCCTGCATATACTGGTATTGTAGGTGGTTGTGAGCCACCATGTAGAGGCTGGGAATTAAACTTGGGTCCTCTGCAAAAGCAACATATGCTCTTAACCGTTGAGCCATCTTTCCAGCCCTTCTTCACTTTATTTAAATTGAATAAACTATACTTTGGTACCACATTGTTCTTAGCTCTCTCCTTTAATTATGTTATTCTTCCTCCTCATTGTCAATACAATCTACATGTCCATCCACTTATTTCTTTGTGTGCTATTTACTGCATTCTTAGCATCTTCCTGATTTAGTTCTTGAAGAGTTGGCTCTTTGTTAACCATTCATTACATAATATCCAGCTTTCTTTTCCAGAAAGGTTTCCTTGCATCCATCTCAACACTTCTAATTAATACCTTCATATTTCATCTCCACTTGTGTGCATCCATGTGCGTTAATATGGTTAAAGTTATTTCAGTTTTATTGTTAGTCTTTGGATGACCTGGACTCTTCTGCCTAGCACACACATGCTTTATTATGACAGGGTAGCTCTTCCTCAGTCTTGCTGTGAGGTTCTTACAAGGCGGTTTCAAGGACTAAGTGTGAAAAGACACTAATAAGTTTTACTTGGAAAATTCTACCAGTCTGAGAGGCTGTTGTTACTTTATTTGTTGGGTTTCCTGTGTATAGTTTCATTGTAAATCCTGAGGTGGTGAATGTACCTCTGGTACTTCATCAGTGCATAGATGCGTACCAATGGCATGAAGCAATGTGGTTTTATTAACTCTTGGTGATTTCTACGATGATGTAGAAATGGAAGAGGAACCACACCAGCAAGTAGGGACTAGGGAATACGAGAGACTATAAGTCTGGGAATTACATGTTAATCCTTCATTCCTGTACGTGCACAGAATAACTTAAGGCAGCTTAATATCACTCTATTATCAAGATCCTTGCTATTCTCTCTGAAGATAATTTGATTTACTAGCAACTTGTGAGCCGGATGGATACATGTTTTTTAGAGAAAGCTATGAGGCAAGAAAGACAGAAAGACTCTATTACATAAAGTTTTTGTTCTGAGAATAAGGAATATATATGTTCTAGAAATCATGAAATGGAGGATTAAAACTATTCTCTCATGAGTCCTAAGAGTAGAATCTAGCTCATTTGTAGTGTGCACTTACATCAGTAGGGGGTCTAGAGAACTTGATTTGGGGAAATCTCAGGGAATTTGATGTGTAAAGTACATAAAGAAAGATTGGGCCCACAGACAATGGGCTGGTCAGTAGCAAGGGAGCTTAGAGGGATGAGATGATAGTGGGGAGATGGCTACGTGGTAAGCCTGAAAAATGAGTCAGAGCAAAGCAGCATTAGAAAAATGATTACTTACACACAGATGCTGCAGGGAAAAAAGATGAATCAGTAACAGTTAAGTGGAAGTTGGTAAGAGTTTTAATTTCTGAAAAAAGTCTTTTGAAACAGTGTCTGAATTATTATTTGTCCATAATTATGCTTGTCAAAGTGATACACACACACACACACACACACGTTACTCATACATTTAAAATTGTGATATTTTTTACCTCTAGTTATAATAATAAATATTGAGAATCCAGAAGAGGGTAATTGTACTTGTAGATGTTAATGAGTTTTGTCAGACTAGAGCCCCTCTGTCCCCTTTGGCACTTCAGATCCAAGAATAGTCATGATAGATATCATCATTTAAACAATTGACTTGCTATCATGTTTTAAATTAAAATAGATCACTGAAGGCAAAAATGGGAGGATTAGGAAGGTGTGGAATGTAGTTTTTCTGTTATTTCTTCTACCGTTCACTTCTAGTAATCACTGTACATGGCACTGAGCTGTATGAGGTCACCTTTTGCACAGGTGTACATTGTATACTGAATACTTCTCCCTCTGCCTCTTTCCTTCCCCACTAGTTCTCCTTATTTTCCTAGACAGTTTGTTTCTACTTTCATATCCTGTGAACATGCACAATTTTATGTATGTATATAAAATATAGGAAGCACAAATAATAGGAAACATGCAATATTTCTCTTTATGAGATGGTTCAATTAAGTTTCTGGCTATTTCCAACGCCTCTAGTTTTCCCTAAAGGATATTGCTTTGTTTTTTTGTAGCTGGAACACATTTCATGTATGCATACACCAAATTTTCTTCATCCGGTCCTCCGTGGTTGGGCATCTGTGCTGATTTTATAACTTGACACTGTGAATAGTGATGATGGAATGAACATTTATGTACAAGTTTCTCTGTGGCATGCTGAACATTTGGGTCTAGTTTGATCATACAGGAGATATATTTTTATTTTATTGAGGAAACTTCATACTGGTTTCCATAATGGGTTGACTACTTTTTATTTCACCAGCAGAGTGAAAAGTTTTTCTTTTGTCCACACCCTCATAGTATTTGTTGTTACTTATATTTTCATGACTGCCATTCCATGCAGGATGGCATGAACCGCAGCGTTGTTCTAACTGCTATTTCCCTAATGGCTAATGAGGCTGGATATTTTTCAAATGTTTATTGGTTACTTGTTCTTCATCCTTTGAAACTTGTTTGTTTTATTAGCAGACTTACTGATTTCTTCTTGTTTAGCTTTGTGTGTGTGTGTGTGTGTGTGTGTGTTCCCAGTGCTAGTCTCTAGTTATATATACAGCTACCCAAGATTTGCTCCATCCAGTACTTGACCTCTTCCGTGTATTAAATTTTTTATATTCTGAGCAGAAGTTTTTTGTTTTGAGGTTCCATTTGTTAATTGTTGGCTTTATTCATTGAGTACCTGGAACTTTATTAGGAAAGTCCTTGTTTATACGTGAATCGAGGCACTTTACCTGATTTTTCTTTAGCAGTTTTCATGTTTCAACTCAATTATTGATGGCTTTGCTGTATCTGGAGTTGAGTTTTGAATAGGGTAAGAGGTAGGGATCTGGTTCATTCTTCTATAAATGGAGATTCAGCTTTTTCTAACACTGGTTGCTAAAGAGGCTCTTCTTGCCGATGTGGTTTTTTTTTTTTTTGTTTTTTTTTTTTTGTTTTTTTTTTGTTTTTTTTTTTTGTATCTTTGTCACAAATCATATGGTTTCATCTTCTGCACTGCAAAAGAACTAGAGGATCATAGAGTCTACCATGAGAGTGTGTCTCCTAGTAACATCATAAAAAATCTACACACATCCCACCAACATGACTGCCCAAATACAAGCCAAACAAGGATGTCAGCAATGAACATGGCAAACTGGATGGGAAAAGCCCATGAGGCCTCAACCTACCCAAAGAACAATAGGCAACAGAAATCTGGAAACAGGAAAGATGGTCTCCCCAGGGAACAGCACATCAATTGGTTGTCCAGTGCCAAATGGTTATTCATCCCTGAAAACATACATACAAGAAACATTATACGGACTGAATGGATTATATGTAGAAACACACACACACACACACACACACACACACACACACACACACACAAACAATTTTTAAAAAGGTCATGAGTTTGAAGAAGAGAAATGAGGAGTATGTAGGAGGGTTTTGTGGGAGAAAAAAAGGGAGAAATATTGTAATTGTATTATAATCTCAAGAATAAAAAAATTATAGGGCTGTAGCTATGCTGGTTTATATATGAATCCTTTACTGTGTTCCATTAATCTACATCTCCAATTTTATATAAGGGCCCCTATGATATTTTGACTATGGTTCTATAGTTTCATTTGAAATCAGAACGGTGGCACCTCTAGCATTGTTCTTTGTCTTTAGGATTGCTTTTCTTATCAGAATCCTTTGTGCCTTACTATGAATTTTAAGATTGTTTTTCTGTTTCTTTGAGAAATGGTATTGGAACTTTGACAGGGATTTTATAGATTGGCATATTAATTTAACTTACTAAGTTAGTGACCTTGCTTGCTGTTTCAAACAGATTGGTAAATTGTAAGTACCAGAGTTTTCCTTTTTGGTTCCAGTGGTTAGAAGCAGGGGGCAAAGGGGCTAGCATGGGGGTCGTGAGGGTCTTATTGCAGTGTCTTACATGGCAGAAGGTGGGAGACACTGGCTTACATATGTGACAATAATTATTCATGAGATGGAGCACTCGGGGACTAAATGCTTCCCCTTAGTTATCCTTTCTTAACATTGATGCATTGAGGAATATGCTTCTACATGAATTTTGTAGCAGACAAGGCTATCTAAAGTTCTGAGAAGTATTCACCCCTTTTTGCTATTTCCCAATGGATGACACCATAGCTACTTTCAGCCTTAAGACATTTCATAGCCTGTAATCAGCACCCACTGGGATAGGTCTCTCATATGTTTCCTGGCTTTTGCCTGGTGATGCCTTTCATTGCCTTAGGATTTCTAGCAAGATAAAGTTCATAAACTATGTCACTTTAAGTGTGGGCTAGAAGCATGAACTCAAATAACCTTTCTCTGTAAAATACTCAGTGTGTTGTTTTGTGTTAGCAACAGAAAATGAACCGAGGCATCTATGTTATCCTGTCCCCTCTGAAGCTTTATGCTTTCTTTTTTTTTTTTTTTATTGACTATGACCATGTGCTTTCTTTTTCATGGCTTTGCATATGAATGTGCACGTTGTTCTTGCTCTACTACCATTTGCTGAAAAACAGTTACAATGTTCTACTTTGTTCCTTTGTAAAAGTTGTATGTGGGTTATGAGTTATGTATTTCTAGGTTATGTGTCCTTCTGCATTAATCTGTTTGTCTAGTCTTTTACCAAGCCCATGCTTTCTTGACTGCTGTTGCTTTACAGTAAGCCTTATAATGAGGTAGCATCAATCCATCCTTTGGCTTTGTTCTTATTCTTCAAGTATGCTTGGTATTTTGTATTACTTCTCCATATAAATTTCAGAATTACTTTGTTTATATCCACTAAAAATTTGCTGAAATGTTAATTGAAATGTTTTTATTAATAGCTCAAATAAGGAAGAATTAGTATGAATGTTATATTGAGTGTTACTATCCAAAAACATGAAATAAATCTTCATTGTTCTATCCTTTTATGTGTATGTGGCATATGTGTTTATGCATGCTCACAAATGTGCAGGCATACATGTACATGCAGGCATGCATGCATATGTATGTGCTTGTGTGTGAGCATGTTTGTGGCAGCTAGAGATTGTCATTGGGTGTCATTCTCTACTTCTTTCCACTTTATATTTTGAAGAAGAGTCCCATCTTTTTGTTTGGCTCAGAAGCTTCTTTGACTAGTCTAGCTAGCCATCTTGTTGCAAACAGAGATTTGTTGTCTCTGCTTTGTGAGTGCTAGAGGTAGGAATGTATGGTGGCCAGGAGTATATTTAGCTATTTGATATTAACTTTATTTCTTTCACTTCTCAAATAATGTACTGTTTTTTCCCTTTTCCTATCTTATTGAATTAGTCGGGATTTCTATTATGACATCACGCAAAAGCATAGAGAGGAGAGGCACATATATCTTGTTCCTGATCTTAGTGGAAAGCTTTCCACGGTTGGGTATGATGTTTGTTATAAGTCTTTCTTTAGATAGTCATTTTTAATTGAAGGCATGCAAATATTCTTAGTTTGCTGATTTTGTCACAGGTGTTTTCTACACTCATTGATATGATCACGCCAATCCCCTTTCTTTGATATGTTGTTTGGCTTTCAAAGTTTGAATCAGCTTTGCAATCTTGACATAATTCTACTTAGTCACAGTGAGTGATTTTACATTGTTAGATCCAATTTCTCAGTGTATTGTTTAGGGTTTTGCATTTATATCTACAAGAGACATTAGTCTATAGTTTTCCTAAAATCTCTTTAGCGGTGTTGTCGTAATGCTGGTCTCAGGACATGCCAGGAGTATTCTCTGCAGGATTCTCTCTGCTTTTATCTTCTGGATGTTATAGAGAGCTGGAGCAGTTTCTTTCCTGAATGTCTGAGAGAATTCAGTGCTGAACCCATCTCGGCATGATGCCTTCTCAATTTAGAGGTTCTTATTGTTCATTAATTGTATTTAACTGATAGATTCATATTTAGCTGGTCTACTTCTTATGTGGGTTTTAGCAGATGATATCATTCAAAAATTTTCTCATCTCCTTAAAATTATAAAGTTTATTGCCATAGAGTTATGCACAATATATATATATATATATATATATATATATATATATATATATATATATTCTTTATTTGTGACTTAATTTGCTCTTGCATTTTTAGCTTAAGGTGACAGTTTGGAAAAGTGGCACTGGAATCTTTCTTCTGTTAAAGCATGGTACTTTTCTCTGAGTGATCACCATGCATACATGGTTTTGTGATCCATGCATGGTTTTGGCTGTTCTTTCATTCTCAGATACCTCAAAATAGGCTTAATTCCTCTTTCAAATTTTCCTTTGGCATAGATGATATTTCCAAATACGCTATTTAATTTTCCAGTATTGAGAGATTACTCTAGAGACTGATTTCTAGTCCAGCATAATCCCATTATTATCCACATTGCTTCATTTCTGCTGCTTTTAACAACCATAAGTGTTGCAATAATGATTTGTATTTTATATTTATATTTTGATGAGTAATGGATGCATGGTTCCCCCACTGTGATCTTCTACTTCTGTGAAGAATTGAAATTGTACAGAGATCTTTAAACTATGAAGGGTTAGGCACTCTGCTAGCTTCTGAAGGTATGGAAGGCAGGTCTTTTGCTTGCCCAAGGTAGAGACTCTTTCCAACTGAACATCTTGCATTTTCAATTCCTACCTAAGTGTCATTTAGTTTTTACATTGTTGCTGTTCTGCTGGGGTTTTATGGTTTTTATGGTTTTTATGGTTTGCTTGAATTATCCATCTCTTGTTACTAATAGAAATGTAGGGTCAGGAGGAAATCTCTCATAGATAAAAAGGGATCCCTTGCCTTTTGGACACTGTGTTCACATCTCTGATCAGTTCCATCCTATGCATAGGCTTCTCTTCACAGGCAGGAAATGTTCCAGTTTGATTGGTCAGATCTGCCATTCCTCCATGTATGTTTAGTGATTGATTACTTTGGGGTGTAGGTAGGACTTCTTACTGAGCATACAAACCATTGCAGGGCATCTAGTAAACGGTGATTATGAGTACAGTCTCAGAATGGAAAAGCTCCCAAATTCTGGTTTGAGAGAAAAATGACTTTTAAGCAATCAATCTTACTGATAAAAGATGGGTCAGAGGGTAGAAAAGGTTTGAAGGGTAGAGTCAGCCTTGGGTTCCAAATTGGAGTGTGGTGGAATTTGGATTCTATTCCTTGTGTTTACTGGTTGGGTAATACACAGACTTAATGATAAACATTCTTCTTATATTTGAAATTGAACATGTTTCAGGCCCATATTATTTTGCATGAATTTTCCACTGAGACAAAGCAGTCTGTCCGCTGAGGGAATTAGCTTGGAGAGAATAGAAAATAACAAGTAATGAGGTGCCTTTATTTGATTTTTCTGCTTACATAAGAAGACACTTTTGTCTGCTCTGATCTTCATTCATGATGAATGCTTCCTGTCTTTGAGCTTTGGGGCATGGTTCTAAAATAAGGGCAAAGAAAAAAAAAGCTGGAATACACTGCTGCTTGCACGCTGTGTGTGGAAATTGTTCTTTGCCCATGTGCATGCTTGTGTAGAAGTTGTTTCCATCTTTTTGTACAGCATCATTCCCATGCTGGAGAATTTTTTCCTCTATGGACCTAGTGGGAAGAACTACCCACCTTCACTTAGTTCCTTGATGCTACTTCATCCTCATAATGTACAGCCATACACAGGAGTATGTTCACCTTGGTCACTGCTGCCTTCATCCTTAAAAAGTGTTGTTAAAACTGGGTGTGGTGGTGCACAAATTTAATCCTAGCACTTCTGGGAGGCAGAGGCAGAGGCAGAGGCAGAGGCAGAGGCAGAGGCAGAGGCAGAGGCAGAGGCAGAGGCAGAGGCAGAGGCAGAGGCAGAGGCAGAGGCAGAGGCAGAGGCAGAGGCAGAGGCAGAGGCAGAGGCAGAGGCAGAGGCAGAGGCAGAGGCAGAGGTGAGGAGGAGGAGGAGGAGGAAGAGAGAGGAAGAAGAGGGGAAGGAGGAGGAGGAGGAGGAGGGGGAGGAAGACAAGGGGGAGTAAGAGGGGAGGAGGAGGAAGGGAGGAGGAGGGGGAGGAAGACAAGGGGGAGTAAGACAAGGGGGAGTAAGACAAGGGTGAGGAAGACAAGGGTGAGGAAGAGGAGGGGGAGGAAGAGGAGGGGGAGGAAGAGGAGGGGGAGGAAGAGGAGGGGGAGGAATAGGAGGGGGAAGAAGAGGAGGGGGAGGAAGAGGAGGGGGAGGAAGAGGAGGGGGAGGAAGAGGATGGGAGGAGGAGGGGGTAGGAGGGGGAAGAAGAGGAGGGGGAGGAAGACAAGGGGGAGGAAAAGGAGGGGGAGGAAGAGGAGGGGAGGAGGAGGGGGAGGAGGAGAGGGGGAGTAGAAGGAGAGGAGGAGGAGGGGGAGGACGACAAGGGGGAGTAGAAGGAGGGGGAGGAAGACAAGAGGGAGTAGGAGGAGGGGGAGGAGGATGGGGAGGTGGGGACAGGCAAGCAGATCTCTGAATCTGAGGAAAGCTTGCTCTCCACAGGGAGTTCCAGGGCAGTCAGCAGCACAGTGAGATCCTACCTTAAAAAGCAAAAAAGGAAAAGTTTTGTTTATCAGACATTGTGAAGAGTGAATAAACCACTTCCCTTTCTTCATGAGAGTATGACTTTGGTAAACTCTCTTCCTTTGTCACTCTAGGGGTCAATGAAGGAAATTCATCTGTGTTCCTTGGGAGTAAAAAGGAGGTTAAAAAGAAGGGTCAGCCTGGTGAGCTCCCAGAGACTGAGCCACCAACCAAAGAGCATACTTGGGCTGGTTCCAGCACATACGTAGCAGAGAGCTGCCTTTTCTGGTCTCAGTGGAAGAGGGGGCACCTAATCCTGTAGAGACATGATGCTTCGGGGTAGAGGGAATGCCGGGGGAGGAGCACCCTCTCAGAAGAAATAGGGAGATGGGGGAAGAATTGTGTGTGTGTGGGGGGACCAGGAATGAGGGCAACATTTGGGATGTAAATAAACATCCTGGGGCTATTTGCTATTAAAGGGTTTGGTACGCTAGCTAATCATTAGACTCAATAGTTGCATGTTCCCAAATCACTAACAACCTACCCAAAAAGACAAAGCAGAATCGACATTATTACTGATCAAAAGTAAGGGAGAACCTTACCTTATGAAGTTTGGGCTGTGTCACTAGAAGGAGAAACAAGGACAGAACTATTGAGAAGTGCAATTGTGCTGCAGGGTTGGAGTTTCTAAGCTGGGGCAGGATGTGGTACTCTACTAAGTTGGGTAAGGCTTAAAGAGGTGATGCAATGGTTGAGCATGAGTGGCGGCAGCAAAGTGAGATGATTATGTATTTTTGGCCACAGGGAATGATTTCAGGCTTTGTGTATGCCGGGCATGAGCTCTACTGCTGAGATAGACACAGTTCCAAGATGTGAGTTTTGAATCAGAGAGATGAAAGGATCTTACGAGAACAGGCTGTCTGCTGATGTTCTCTCCTGATGAGTTATGGGCCTTTGGAAATGTGTAATAACAGGAAAACAAGAATTTGGGGCAGGAAGTTCTTGGAAAATAGGGCCACTTTCGTAGATACAGCGGTAGGGGATAAAGTCTTGCTAGTTGAGAGGGACATAAATTCAGTTATATGTCCAATGGAATGCTTGGGGGAGGGCAGTTTTAAATCTCCTGCCTTTAAGTCAAGGTAGCTCTAGTGTTCCTTTTTCATATATGACTTGTCTGTTGTGGGAAGAAGGGGCACAAGGACAGATTCCACAGATTACTATGAGGTCAACCACTACAGAAGAGGCGTGTCTTAGCAATGAGCAGTGATTGCTATCTTGCACACTTTCTGAGCTGGATGGTAACTATGGCAATCTTGTGAGTTGACAAGGCTAGCTGGCCAGTACTGTGAGCACAGATACGTATTTTATTTTGTGCTTTTTGGGGGGAGTGCCTGCCTTCTTCTCCCCTTTGCTTTCGTCCTCCTCTTTCTGACTGCATTTTTCTTTTCTCCTCCCCTCCCCATTCTCTCGCTTTCTCCTGCTCCCTCTTCCCTTCTTTCCAGGTTCTCTTTATGTAGCTCACGCTAGCTTTGAATTGACTACATATTTTAGGCTAGTTCAGATTCACCGTGCATCCTAAGTTTGCCTAGGTTTAATAATCTTTCTTCCTCAAGCTTCTGAGTGCTGGGAACACAATGATGTACTGTTGTCATGCCTGACCCAACCAATATTGGTCAGTGTACCAGTTAAACATTAGCTCTCTTCAGATACTCTTATTGTTGCATGGAGGAATTATATTGTTTTGAATGGCCTTCCTCAAAAGCTTGTGTGATTTTATAGCTGTTATACTTGTTCTATACTTGTTAATAGTATTTTTATTAATTCTTTGAGAATTGCACACAATGTATTTTAATTGCATTTGCCATTTACTCTTCCGCTAACACCCCTGAAATCAACCCCATGCCTCCTCTTCACCATCTCTTTTTTAAAATTATATTTTATTTTAGTAATCCAAGGAATCCAATTTGTATTACTCTTATACTCATGGCTGTGGTGCCATCCACTGGAGTGTGGTCAGCCTACTAAGAGTCATGCCCTTAAAGAAACGATTCTTCTTCCTCCAGAAACCACTTATTATCGGTAGCTCCCCATCAGGAGTGGGGCTTGTGAGCCCCCTCCCTCTTCCATTGTTCCTGAGGAGGTATAGATACCAGCAACTGGGCAATTATTTTCACATAATTACAAGATTTTAGATTAACTATACATGTAACTAATGTATCGTTTTGAATTTTAGTTTCTGTTGTTTTTTTATGTTCAGTATTAAAATCTAAACATTGGCCGGGCAGTGGTGGCACATACCTTTAATCCCAGCACTTGGGAGGCAGAGGCAGGTGGATTTCTGAGTTCGAGGCCAGCCTGGTCTACAGAGTGAGTTCCAGGATAGCCAGGACTACACAAAAAAACCCTGTCTTGAAAAAACCAAAATAAATAAATAAATAAATAAATAAATCAAATCTAAACATTGAAGTTAATAGCAATATGTCTAATTAATGACATTGTCTATGTTGGCAAAAACTGATTATATATTTTAAGAGATATATAATATCTATGTTAGCATAGATGATAGGTTTATACCACTAACATTGATTGTGTTTCTGGTATGTATAGTGAATAATAACTGTTTAAACTGACTTTAGAGATGTGATGGTCATTTAGAAATACATAAGCATGACCCAAGGAGGATTTAATTTTTTTCTATCAAAGTTATCATTTAGGTGCAAAAAGAAAGACACCTCTCATTTATTTCATTCACCAACATGCACCCAATTGTATAATAAGTTCCCTTTTAACTTTAAGTGATGGGAATCTTGCAGTGGGTGAGCTTGCAAATCCTCCTGTCTTCATAGAAGTAGTTAAGAGAAATTGTATCAAACATTATCAATAAAAACAAAGACTTCTTGATGCAGGACTATTGGAGAGAGATTGTTGCAATGGAGGTAGGAGAATAAAGTCAATTTGCTGAGACAAATCCTGGGAAGGTTGGTCAGCGGGATTAGGCCACCTGTGCTTGTTAACTGGTGCTTATCAAAGTTGGGCCTAGAGTCTGATTAATAAGGAGGGCTTTCTTTTTTTATGAGTATGTCTTGAGAAATAGTCCCCAAATCCTTGATCAAGTAATTTGCGGTTTATAAAACTGGTGAGGGGTTCTTTTACATATTAAAGAACTAGAGAAAGAACGTTTCACTGGATGCTTTCGATGGTAAATGCTCTAAGGAGAGGCTTGGGATTGAGATGAGGCCTGCCTAAAGGTTAATCACGTTAAGGCCATCTTGGTTAGTTTATATTCTGGTGAGAGAAAAACACAGTGAACAAAATAAAAAATTTAAACAGTATATATGTATATATTATGTAGATAATGACTTGAATGCTTAGAAGTTGAACCATGTAGGAAAGTATGTTCTGGTTAAA
The DNA here is from genome assembly GCF_011762505.2 of Arvicanthis niloticus. Classification (NCBI taxonomy): domain Eukaryota; kingdom Metazoa; phylum Chordata; class Mammalia; order Rodentia; family Muridae; genus Arvicanthis; species Arvicanthis niloticus. Next base: position 40,990,418 of record NC_133430.1, read on the forward strand.
TGTAGCTGTTAAGAAAAGATTTTTCTTGTAACTTTTTGATAGGCAGTTTAAATATAAGGATGACATTGTTTTGGAGCATAGTAAAAAAAATGGTGGCTTAGAAAGTAAAATATGGTCTTAGATCAAAATGACTACGGAGGCTACTGCTCAGTATACAGCCAATTCTAATGTTAGCTGGGCAGGTCTAACATCGTGAGGTTAACTAATGAGTAAAGGTCTGATGGGGTTGGATAGGGAGAAGTTGGGATTAGAATGGGCTCAAGTAAACACGGAGTTACTTTCTGACCACATTTATTTGTCTTGTTTGACACTGATATAATTTTAATTACAGCCCATACAAAGGCATGAACATACATTGTCAATAAAATTATTAGAAAATTGCTTTAGAAAACATGGCTGCTCACTCTGAAGTTCTCGCGCTGGGCAGCATTTGCAGACCTTCACTTAACTGTTCCATTAAAAATCTGACTCACTCAGTGTTGTCCTCAAGGTTTTCCTCTTCTCTCTAGTCCTTGGGTTTGTTTGTTTGTGTTGTTGTTGCTGTTGTTTTGTAGCTCTAGATAAGTTAGTGTATTTGATAGAATAAATCACTTTCCCCTAGGTGGATGGGTCTCTTTCAGTAAGTTAAGAACCCAAATGGTACAAAGATGGAAAAAAGAGGAATTCCTTTTCCTCCTCCTCCCTTTCCCTCTCCTCTTCCTCCTCTTCTCCCTCTTCCTCCTCCCTTTCTTCCTTCTTTTTCTTCTCCTTCCTCTTGGTCTTTTTTGTTCTCTCCTGTTTTATTATTTAACTTGGTCTTTCATCTCATTTTGTCTTGTTTAGAGATGAAGACTAATAAAACAGCTCTGATTCTTGGTCCTCAGATTTGGATTTAATTATGCTATTGGTTCTCCTGGAACTTTGCTTTGCTGATGCTAACACCTGGGCTTGTGAAACCCTTATAATTATGTGAGCTGATTTCTCAAATCTCTTTTTTGACATAGATATAAATAGGGGTCTCTTTATGGCTGTCTACATCCCTTGTGATTGATGTGATACCTTATCCATCTGTATTTTTTCTCTCTTTATACTGTTTCTGTTTCTGCTTCTATCTGTAGATCTCCTATTGGTTCTGCTTCCCTGGAAAACTCTGGGTCATTCACTGTCCTAGTTTTCCTCTTCATTGCTGAGGTAAAACACTGACCCAGAGCAAACTGAGATAAAAGGATTTATTTGCTTTATGCTTTCATGTCACAGTCAAGTCAGGGCATGAACTCAAGTAGGAACCATGGTAGAAAGCCATTTACTCACTTGCTGTCCATGGCTTGCTCAGCTTTCTTTCCTATGCAACTCGGGGCCATCTGGCCAGGGATGCTCTCTTCCACCTGGTCTGAGCCATCTCCTATCAATCAGGAAAATGCTTCACAGACTCAACTCCAGGGCAACCCAATGGAGACAATTCCTCATTTGAGGCTCCCTCTTCCCTCGTAATTCTAGTTTGTGACAAGTGGGTAAAAACTAATAGGCACATATACTTAATGTCCCCCCCCCCCTCATTGGTTTACATAGTTAATTGCAATTGCTTTAGCATTTTTTCTGTTTCAGATTTCATTGCCTGTTACTTTATTCTGCCAGCATTTCTTGGACTAATTATCAGTGCTATAAAGCAAGAGTCCCAGCTTCTTTGAAGAAAGGAATAGCTAACAGAGGTCTCTAAAGCAATGATGCTTAAGCTTAGACCTGAAAGATGAGTAGAAACTTGTCAGGCAAAAGAAGCAGGTGGTAGGTTAGAGACACTGTTTTAGACAGTGAGCTTGACGATCCACTAAGCGAAGGAAGAAAAGAAGTCCTCTACAAACGGAGTACAGAGAGCAGGAGGCAGCTGGAGATTGAGACTGGGGAGCGGGACGAACACAGACTGTGTTACAGAGTTTAGATTTGATTATAAAGGCTATAAAATTTATACAAGAAGGAATTCCAAGTGTCCTCCAACTTTGTTTGATTGTAAACATAATGTTTGGAGAAAGTAGAGATTTTAGTTAACATACCTCTTTTTATGTTTCATATTTTGATCAGCCTTGTATTTTCTATTGACTCAATGATTATTTAAAAAAAAAAAGAAAAGAAAAGAAAAGAAAGAAGCCTCTTCTTTAATGAAAAGCATTAAAAAAAAGTTAGTAAATTATTGGTGCTAAATAGAAACATCCCTCCTTTTAACTTTTTGTCTATCTATCTGTCTATCTATCTATCTATCTATCTATGCAAATTATTGTGATTCAGTAAGAATACAAACTGGCTAAAGCAGGTGTCATGCACAAGTCATTTAAATTCAGATCTCCTACTGAAGGATGCTGCTAATGCTTGAAGTAATTAGGAGTATTTCCCTATGGAGCTCTCGGTAGCATGAGTCAGAGAAGACAGTTCTCAATAGAAAGGAGGTAATAGAACTTGTTATCTGGGTTAGAGGTTCACATAACAAATGGAGTTTGCAATTTTCTCTCAGTCTTCAAATTGCACTCTGCAAAAGGAAATGGAAATGGACTATGTAGTCACTCATGTATAAAATCTATTTAGAATAAGATCCCAGTACTTAAGACACAGAGCTTGTTGTTTTGTGATTTCTATCCATTTGTCTGACATAGTCTACCTGCAAAAATTAAATATCTATTAATTATTTATTACAATATCAATGCTGGAGGAGTTAGAAATTATTATGAGAGACATATACTTATTATTTTCTTCTTTAGTTAGTGTACTATTTTTGACAAATATTTGAGTGTCTACTATGTGCCAAAATACTACAGGATGTCCTGTAGGTAAAAGAATGGACAAAATATGATGGGCCCAGACAACCATACAAACATAATGATGAAAATGTTTAGTTACCTTCAAAATGACTTGGTCTAGATAGGAAAGGGACGGTATCTCTGAGGAGAAGATGACTGTGCTGAGCTGTAACATCTTCATAGACAGGAACACAAAAGGATTATAAAACATTCCTTCTAGAGCAAATGACAGAGTCCTTGTGTTTGAGGGAGCTGGTATAGTCGAAGGATAGAAAGTACAGTGGTTAGAGCTGTAAATTGAGATTGGAGCAGTAAGCATGGGCTAGATTATGTATGTGCAAAGCTGAACAAAGCTTGGAATAATTAAAAGCTGTGATAATGAGCTGGCAGTGGTTTTTGACAATGAAACATTTTTTTAAAAAAATAATGTTCATAACAGACTGAATGCACTCAAATAAATGCCTTGAAGCATCTTGTAGTTATAGAAGAGAGAGGCTCATCCTGAGGTGAGCGTGGAGATGGAGGGCAGTAGACATTTGAGAGATACTTAGGGGCTAAAATCAAGAGAATTTAAGGTAGATTAGGAGTAAGGGATGCTAACAAAAGGTGTCACAGATACTTCTTGGTATCTGACTTCTTAATCAGAAAACATCTTTAAGACAACAAAGGAGATATGCTATCATTTTCACTGAGAGACATAAAAATACCATTAATACTTTCTATGGGAAAAATAATTGGATGAGGAATGGTTAGAGCTAGAGTAGAGATATTTTAAAATACATTGAGTAAATAAAGTTCCAAATAAAACAGCAAAGTTGCTAAGTAGTTGCAAAATGCATTGGTATCACTTAAAGTAATGATGAGATTTTAGATAAGATTTCACAAATACTTTCTTTTTTTCTTTTTTTATTGGATATTTTATTTACATTTTGGATGCCATCCCCTTTCTCCATTTCCCTTCCCTAGAAAATCCCTATCCCATTCCCCCTTTTCCTTTTATACATTTTTAAAAATGTTAATCAAAGGTTTTATGAGTTTGGTAATGCTCAATCAGAAGTGTAACCCAATACCCAACCTAGATATATCAACTATCTTTGACTGGTGGAGACATGTGAACATCTTCCTCCATGCCCCACCCTCTCTTTCTCTCTCTTTCTCTCTCTCATCACCTAGCTTCTCCTCTCCTTCTTCTTCTCCTCTCCTTACGCCTTCTCTTCCTCTCGGTACTCCTTCCTCCTTAGCTCCTCCTACATATCACCCTTCCTGTTAAAATAACACTTTTCTCTCAAAATACAATTAGAGCATAATTATGCCTATTTGTACCAGTGAGGTACAGATAGTCCTAATACCCAGTCCATTATTTTGTTGACTAACCAGAACCTCTGTCATCTCTCCTAACTAAAACACTTCGTTTTGAACCTGGCTTTTTTCTTGGCTTTAGAGTGAATGTCAGCTGAAAACCATCCACTCAGATCTTTTCTTTCAAAGTAAATAGCCAGGATTGGCTATGAGACTATAGGTTTTCAACCCTGTCAGAAATCCAGAATGACTGAGTTAACTGAAATTATGGGAAGCATAAAGCATAGCTTCTAAAACTTAGCCAATTTATAGAGACCACTGAACACCTGGACAGTCCCTATACTACCGAACGTTGGAGCATCAAATCTTCAGCCTTCTGGCCCAGAATCATCTGACAGACCTTAGTGCTGCAGAATTATTAAGGGCTGATTACTCTGTCTAGGCAGATATAATCAGTTGACTATTCTGCAAGTGTGTCCTTTTCTGGACAGTAATTTGTCTGTAGATGGAAAGAGGCAATTCTTGCCTAGTGGCTGTCTCCCCACAGCTGGAGTAACTCCAAAGATGCTCAATTTCTTCTTAGAATCCAAGACAGGAAGCTGTCAGGAGCAGACAGGTCTCTAATCAAAATGAACATTAATATAGAAATGTTTGTAAAATCAATTATGTGGACTTCTGACGTTTTGAAAACCAACTATCCATGTAAGGCAATCTGGACTGTTGTCTGTTAACTCCTCTCAGCTATTTTTAAATAAAATATAGAAAACACCCTAACAATAAACTCAAAGCCATGAATTTGCTATAATCCCTTAACTCACAGGCTAACCATCTCAAATCAGTTAAAAAAGTTAAAGAAGGACTGGGTCTAAGCCTTGTATTCCTGAATGTGTTATACAGGCACAATACCCATGAGAGTATCAATATTCATCTCAACTTTATATCAATAAGAAGCTCGTACCAATGAAAACCTTAAATTTGAAGTCAAAGTAAATTTTTACTATTTAATAAATTATAACTTCATCTTGATAATAATTTTACAGATTTCTACCAATAGGTTGTGGCTATGCAATAAATCCTAACCAATCTTCCCTGTTCCAACAAAACCACTACTTTTCCCTAGAAAGACAGCCCAATATTAACCACCTTAGTCCCCAAGCCCAGGGAATAGGGGTGCTGACTCTTCATTAACTTCTTCAAGCTGATTATGGGTGTTGAGATATTAGAAGAGGGGTAGGGGTAAGAGTAAATTGATAAGCCTCTGACGCTCACAAATACTTTCAAGATATATGCAGACATACCTTTGCATTCCCTGCTATGGAGAACTTACTGTTATGATTCCATGTAAAGTACAACAGAACATGCTTTATAATGTAACAGATAAATAATACCTAACAATTACATGTTAAGTATTGTTTTAATTTGCAACCCCATGTCAGATAGGTACTTATATTTTCTTCTGCACTTCAAGTATGATAGTTTTTACTTATAACTGATGAGTCTGGGGTTTAATTGAGTAGTTCTAATTTGGGTTGCCTTGGGCTTATTTCAGTCAAGTTCACCCATATTTCAGTAGGTGGCTGTTGGGTTCACTGGAGCTGATGGTGCAAAGGGCAGGTTCTATCACCTCTTCTCCAAAAACTTAGTCTTCACACAGAAGGCTTCTAAGAACATGAATAGAGCTGTACAAGGGATTTGTGGTCTAGGTATGGAACTGACACAGAATCATTCATATCACATTCTGCTGGGCAAAGCAAGCCAGAAGGCTGGCTCATATGTGAGGGCTCTGAAATAAATCCTATCTCTTAATGGGAGGGTTACAAATTACTTTGAAGAGGGAAGCTGATACAATAAGAGGAGAAACAATCCTGGCTGTGGTTTGAAAAAAAAATATTGGTCTGTCACAGAATTCTGTGTTGCAAGATGGTAAGGTACAGGTTTAAAGCCACGCAGCAGGACACTGCGCTTCTATATCTGCTCTTCTGCCTTCCCTTAATTGTCATGGGACCCTTGGAGAGGCAAGTCCTTTGGTTATTCTTCTTATATTTACATAACAAGGAAAGAAAGAAAGCAGGAAGGGATACTGGCTGAGTTCCATGTCCACTAGAGTGAACTGCTGAACAATTAAATGGATTGATGAGTGTTTTAGATGGCTTTATCATTGATAGGACTTTTTAAAGTGGCAATCCACAAACCAAGGATAGAGTTTATAGCATGGGATTTATCTTGCTCTAGGATGTTCCTTTCTCTCCTGTGCCCTGGGGGCTTTGTCAAGGAAGGACACTGGCAAGGATGGAGAAGAAGATGGGAAGCCACCCATTAATCCTGCTGTGTTCTATTATACATTTGCTGTGTTTGATATTTTTTTCTACCAGAAGAGCCCCAGCAACTCATGCTGTGAGATCTCAGAGGTCAGAGTAAGGCAAAAAGCCATGGGATGCACAGGAGGGCACAAAAGGACTGCAAAGTCTGGAGTGAAACGAAGCAGAAAATGGAAGACCTCATAGCACTGGTGGAAAATAGAGAATCAAGAAATTGTTGTTAGAAGTATGGGTACAATAAGAGAGATGTTTTTGAAAATATGTCTGTAAAAGTATCCAGTATTATCAGAAGAGTGAAAAGGAAGTTACTAGTGAATTAAATCCAGTTTGTGCCCCATTGTGAAGGTCATAGGAATGAACCCTAAGTTTAGAAAATAGTCTTTAGCTACTTCTGCTCTCTAGTAATAGGATGAGTGAGGGATCATTTATCTGAACCTGTACCTGGTGATATTTTAGCGTCACAGGCAAGACCATGGGGGTCTTCTGATTTTCTTCATGAGAAGCACATTAACATTAGGCAAACAGTTCTTGGAACTTCACAAAGCAAACTCCTCAACACTAACAACTTTCCCAACAGTGAAAGCTTATCTTCTTCCTTCTAAACCCATAGGGTAATTTATCTTCTTTTTTGAACTTCACAAAAATGCAATCATATTGTATATATTCTTTGGTGTTTTGATTTTGCTTATTATGACATTTTTACACTTATTCCTGTTAATTAGGTATAGTCCTAGTTTATTTTTTGATAGTATTCTATTGAATGAAGATAGTATCTCTTATCCATTCTGCAAGAATGGACATTTGGTTTTAGGCCATTCCAAGTATTTATTTGTAAGGAGAGCATGAGATTCATTTTGATACAAAATAATGGAAGAGAATTTCTGAAAAAAGCCAAGTTAGTTATTTACCTACTAACTTTGGATAACAATTTCTGATTAGATAAAACAACAATAAATTGAACACTGAAGGCAAGTTCAAAGGTGAAGTTTGGCATGACTTTTGGTAGCAGAAGGTTTGATACATTATTGTTATGCACAAAAATAATGGGAAATGACCCAGAGTGTAGGCAAAGATGGCCATGTGGTTATCAAAGCCCAGCAGAAGAGAGTGTGTTTAGAGGCTGTGATTCATATTGTTGAGACTATGAGGAATGTGACTGGGGTACAGAACAGAAGATCGCAAAGCCTGTGGTTGTTGTGAAGAGTGTGTTAAGAACCTTGATGTCTGGGCCTGGATGATGCTCTCTTTGTTTGCTTGCTGTGACCTGGAAGCCTCTCTACTCTCCTGTGAGCAATGAAGGACAGAATCCCACTACTGTAAAATGAAATGACTTGCCACATGTCCTGGGACCATGCATCTCCATAGACCATCCTCTGTGACTTTTGCTGTGACTGAGTTCTGCTGAGGGAGCTTAGACATGTCATCTTTATTCTTTCTATAGAGAATAATTTCTATTCTATAGAGAATGACTCTACTATGAGCCAGCTTGCAGATTAGCGTAGTTCTCTCTGCAGACTGAGTTTCAAATGAGCAAAACGTCTGAAGCCAGATTACTCACGTTTGTTCTTAAATCTTTCTTTAGTAGCTATGTAAACTTTTGAAATGACTGAACTTTTCTGGATCATGTTTTCATGATCCTTATCACATAGAGTTGTTTCCAAGAATAAATGAGTTCACATATGGAAAACACAGAGAACAGAACCTGGTGTGTGGTGAGTACATGGTATGTATTATCATCTAGATTGTCTTTTTGAAGCAGGAGTGAATGATTTAACTTTTTGCTCGGCTAACTGCATGGAGAACATGGCCATGGCTATTGATGTCTTTGGTACATCTGTCCATGCATGTCAGTCCAGCCCCAAGGCAGGCTGCTCAGGTTAGGTATCCACAGAATGAGGTCACACTCACTCATGGCCTGAGTATGGGAATGTAGCTGTGTCCTGTCCATTCTCCATTTCTTCAGTTTCTTCTCCATTTCCCAAAGTCTATGGGTTTTAGTTCTTTCTCTGCAGTTCTCTGGTGAATCCTGTGCCCTTTAACTGTGTGGCCTGGCCAGTGAAGACAGAGTGAAAATTTCTCTTTCCTATTCATTTTCTGAACTCTATTCATGCAATGTAAAGTTGCAATCGTCGTTTCTTCTCCACATTATTCTGTCAAGTTAGTTTGTTAGTACCCAGATCTAGCCCCACATTTGCCTGTTCTTAAAGTTATTCCTTCATTTAAGGACTGTATTGACTGCTTAATGTAGATTCAACTGCCAGATTGGTAGCTGACACTGGATAGGCTGCTCAAGGAGTTTCTAGTTCCCGGGCATGTCATGCATGGAAACAGATTTGTAATAAAGTGTGATTGTGATAATTGCTTTACTAGAGATGTGCGAAGAGAGTATGATAACACAAAGCTAAATACCCAGTTCTCAGTGAGGAGAAAAGGCGAGAGCATAACAGTGATAATAGTGGTGAAGAGATTCTTTGCCATCATGTAAGATCCCAGCCATCAAGAAAATGGCAGGAAAGGATTAGTTAAGTAGCAAGAATGACCCAGTTGCAACATGGTGTGGAGCAGCCTGGGATTGTGTTCACTGTGGTAAACAGGTCCTGCACTAGCCTAGCAATCAGAGAGGAGTGGCTGGGGTAGATTAGGACCATCAAGGGTTCACAATGTTACAATATGAAACTAATATTTAATCCTATGAATAATAAGCTAGTAGGAAATGGTTTTAGGCCAGAAGAAGACATGACTAGACAGATGTATGTTTTAGAGATTCTATGCTAGTAGCTTGTATGTGTGATTTGGGACTTGTAGGAAGTAAGAAGTGGTTGTTTGCACCACCCAAGTGTAACAAATATAGCAACAATGACTAACACAGAACAAAGCGTGGAACCAATGTATGGCCGGCCATAGGAGCAAAAAGAAAGAAACATTTTTGATAAATTCATAATCTGGGTAAGTGTCGCTCTTGGGTGCTTTGAGTGATGAGCAGCCCAGGGCTTGATCTGTCAGAAAGAGGAAAGACTTGAGACTCATAAAGCAGGTTGGTAACCCTGATGTGCACTACAGGACAAGGGGTTAAAAATGGAGGTAGGAGAAGTGAAGCATCCCTGTGCCCTATCCACCTTTGACATCCATGGGGCAGTCACATGGAAATACATAGCAGGCTTGCCTCTTGTTCAAGAAACTCAAGTGTTATTTCTGCTGAGTGTTCTGCAAAGAGGTCCAACGAGACCTTAAAAGGGCTAGACGCATGCATGATGGGAATCCCAGACCATGAAAGAAACGTGGAGAAGCCTTGGAACATGATTTTGCAAAGTGTGCCAGTTGGGGAATTGGTTGAAAATAAGTTAAAAAGAAAAAGATGGTCATGGAAGCAAATCTAAGTTCACAAAGCCCATGTATTATTTAAGTTGGGCCAGGCTGTGGAGAACAGGTGTTTGAATAAGTGGCCTCACAGCAGTTGTGCTTCAGGCCGGCCTGGTTCCTTATGGATGAATCCTCTCTTTCTCTTTCTAGTAGATTCTAATTCGTGCACTCTACCTAGGGCTTGTGGCAATCTATTAGTTCAAATGGGGGTAATGATATCTCCTCTGATTTTCCTTCTGTTTTTAATGGAGAAGAATTCAAGCAGAAATAACCTTTTTTAAAAATGAAGCATTTAAAGAGAAGCCCCACCATTTTTCATAAATTCAACCTACCTAGAAAGCAGCATCCACAGCAGCATTTAACTTTTTAAAAAATTTAACTCTGAGTTTTCATGCATTCCAATTATGAATTCCTTTAAAGCAGAGGTGAGACATATTTATCTCAATGTCCCCAGCATACAACACAGAGCCCCAGCATCCAGAAGTGCTCTGCAAACCCTTATTTTCTTTCTTCTTTACAATGTACATCTCCATAGTTGAGCATTTCTGAGCTGTCTTGAATCTTCTTACTTTATGTAACATTGATGTCACTGTATAATGCCTATTTGTCTTTTTAATTTTATCTATCTCTCTTCCCTCTTTCTCTCCCTCCCTCCTTCCCTCTTTTCTTTTTCTTTCCCTTTCTCTTTTTCTTTCTCCCTCCCTTCATCCCTCCCTTTCTCCACTTCTTCCTTTCTTTTCTTTCTCTCTTGTATTTATATGTACATGTTTGTGTATGTGTGGAGAAATTGCTCCTCTTCAAACACTATCCACCTTATTTTTGTTTTATTTATTTATTTAGTATTTTTGAGACAGGGTCTTCTACCAGGGACTGGATCTTCCTGTTTTTGCCTCCCTGGTTCTGGGAATCCATGCATGTACCACCATGCCTTACCTCTTTTACAGGGTCTCCAGGGATTAAGCTCACATTCTCCACACTGGAGTAGCAAGCACTTTACAGGCTGAGTTGTCTCCCGAGCCCCACTTCTATGTCTTTTAACTACTTAAAGTTCAGCATCTTATTTTTACTCTAACTGTACAAGTAGAAGGGAATTTTATTTTATGACCTGATATCTGAGAGCTGGTAAGTGAAATTGAAGCCTAAAGCCAGGTAGGATGAAGCAGCCAGAATGGACTGCCACTTCTCATGTCTCCAGTCTCCAGTTGCCTCTGCATCTTGTGTTCTGGTTTTTCTTTCTCTTCAAAATTTCCATGACAATAAGCATCTAAAACATATAATAGAGCAGATGAAGTTTGAAGCTTTTTAAAAATTGCCTTAAATGTCAAGAACTTCACCATTCTGTGTATAGAAACTCGATGTCACATCTGTCCCACCCTGTTAGTCAGTCCCTGTATTGGTCAAAGCAGGTTAGGATGGATGCTTTATCTGCCATCAAGGAAACAGAATTTACATGGGGAGGTCATGGCTCTCACTTCATTTGCAGGTGAGAGCACCCCAGGTCATTGCTTTAATTTTCCTCTGTTTTGCATCCTGTCTAAGGGATGCATTACCTGCTCCTCCACCCCTCCACCCACCCTACTTCCCGGGTAATCTCTCGTATGCCTCCAGAAATTGACTGTGGGACCTTTCTCAATTTTGATAAATTTTTCAACAAAGACATGGATGTCTTGCTGGTCTTCATTTGGATGACTTCTATATGGCTGTAAACAGAGAATGGTGGGAATCTGGAGTCTTTGTACCAACCCTAGGTTTACCTCTGTTCATCCAGGTGATTTAGGATACAGGGAATAAGGATGATCTTTGCTTCTTGCTCCCATATGCACTGACACACTTGTTTCCTTGCTAGTCAGACTGGGTTTCCTTATTCAGAAGGTTTACGGTTTTTACCTATTAGAAAGTAAGGATTAAATGGAAACTTTCATAGCAAGAAAAAAAGGGCCCGAATTTACCACCTCCTTATCTGTACCCTGTGCAGAACACATTTGAAAATTATACTTCTCTTAGACTGAACAGTTCTTAGTTAATGGAGATGTTTCAGCTAGTAAATTTCAAAATATTCTATTCCTGGATGGGGTGGAATTTGCATTTTATGAAAAAATATTTATTATTGTTCCTTTCTCTTGCTTGCTTAGGATCTGTATCCTTTTGGTATACGATTAGATGATCAAATTTATAAAAGTAGTACATCATAGTGTTTCCTATTGTCATTTAATTTTTTCATTTGTACAGGGAATCAGCAGTCTCTTCAGCTCTTTGAAGGTGGTGCGCCTCTTACGCCTGGGCCGTGTTGCTAGGAAACTGGACCATTATCTGGAATATGGAGCAGCGGTCCTTGTGCTCCTGGTATGCGTGTTTGGACTGGTTGCCCACTGGCTGGCCTGCATCTGGTATAGCATTGGAGACTATGAGGTCATTGATGAAGTCACAAACACCATTCAAATAGACAGCTGGCTCTACCAGTTGGCCTTGAGCATTGGGACTCCATATCGCTACAACACCAGTGCAGGGATCTGGGAAGGAGGACCCAGCAAAGACTCCCTGTACGTGTCCTCCCTCTACTTCACCATGACGAGCCTTACAACCATAGGATTTGGAAACATAGCTCCAACCACAGATGTGGAGAAGATGTTCTCAGTGGCCATGATGATGGTCGGCTGTAAGTACCTTTTTTCTTTCTCTAATAAAAACAACTTTACAGTTTTTTTTTTTTTTTTTTCTGCCTCTGAACTCTGACTGGATCGAAATGATCTTTTTCTTAAGAAAGGCTTTAATTGAAATCATTTGCAATTGGTTTACTTTTGATTCAACCCTAGGAAATAAAAATGCAGGGAATGCTTTTTACTCTTTGGAATGCATTAGCACATGAAAAACTGTGTGTGTGTGGGGGGGGTGGGGGTGATAGAAAACTCAGACTGGGAAGTCTGTGATTTGATTCCATGCATGGTGTTGTACCTGGCAGCTCTGGAGAAGGAACTAGCTCTGGTATCTAGACAGGAGGTGTCTGGCACATTCTGTAGGTTTTGTTGGCAGTTGGATTACTAAAAAAGCAGATGGGATGTGATATAAAACCATAAGTTGGAAAATATTTTAGTCAATAACTGAATTTCTGAATTAGAGTGGACTTGAGGATACAGTATGATATATTCTGTTTTTATTTTTATTTATAATGAAGCTAGCCAAAAGAAGTTCATAAATGTAGTCTTTTGACAAACACTGTAGTCAGTTGAGTTTGTGACAAAGAATGAAAGGGTTAGTGAACTGAACGCCTGTAGCAGTGACAGAGTCCAAGATTCAGTTTGCGTGCCTGACTACAGTGACTCGGCAATGTTTGTGAAAGTAGAATGCCCTTTCAAAGAGCTAAAGACCATGTGCTCTGCCCCCACATTCTGACTGAATGACAGCAGAGTTCCAGACATGAAAGATGTTCAAATCTTAGATGCTGTTTTAAAATGTCTCAAAAGAAAGTTTCCAGGCGTTTCCACCTTCAAGCTGACCTAGATGACTCATTGAAGCCAAGTTCAGACACCTAGAGTAACTTCAGGGTTGCACTGTAGACGTGATCAGCATATGTTTTCTAAGCCTTGCAGCCATTATTGCTGGTGTCCTGTGTAATGTAAGCCTTCATCTTCTCCTCCTCCTTCTTTTTTGAGGCTCCAAACTTGGTTCTCCTTGCTTCCTGCCTGTGGTTCAAAATGTGAGCCTTCAAATTCCTGCTCCTGTTCCCAAGCTTCTGCTCCACCATTGTGGACTCTAACCTTCTGGAACTATGACCCCATTTCTTTCATGTGATGCTTTGTTCATGGTGTTTTATTACCACAATAGGAAAGTAACTGATACAAGTATTCAAAACAAAACAAAGCAGAAAAGATTCATAACTTTCTTAACACCACAAAGACCTTCTTCATGCCATTATAGCCCTTCTCCAACCCTCCCCAGTCTCTTCAAACTAATAATCTATTCTACCTCTTTATGATCTTGTGATTTTAAGATGTAATAAAAATTAAATCATGTAAAATAAAACTTTTAAAAGTTGCCTTTTAAGCTCCAATTATGCCTGTGAGATAAATGGGAATGGAATTTGTCAATGGTTTTCTTCTGGGTTACATTTTTGTGGTTTGGACTACAGCTGTTTAACCATTCATCTGTTGAAGAACATCTTAATTAAACATTTCAATTGTTTATGTTTCATAAGAAGTCTCCATTGAGTGTATTCACTGTCCATGATGCTGTGTTATGTGAGGACACCTCACTACAACTGTACATTGTTCAGTGGACATAGCCCATCCCAGCCTTCTCCCTGCTCCCCTCCCATTAGGAGCCTTTTATTCACTTAGACAATTTTCCTCTGCTTTCATGACATATACACATATATGATTTTATGTAACTATCTGAAACCCAAGGGCTGTAAATGAGACAAAACATTAAGTATTTGTCTGAGATTTGCTTCATTTAATTAAAAAGAATATCTCAATGGCACTTATTTTTTTTCACATAAACTCCTTTTCCTTCTGTCTCTCTCACACATGCACAGTATTCATACTGTATTTTCTTTGCCTGTCCTTCTGATTTGAGGCAGATACCTTGGTTGCATAACCTACTTACCTAAAGACTGCTTTTTGAATCAGTGAACAATTGCAGATCTTTCCTTTTCTCCTTCCAAAAGACTGTATGACTGTGTATATTGCCTGTACCTCTGCTCATCATGAAGATTTCCCTTCACTGGTGTCTTTAGGGTAGTCCCAGAGATGGTTGTAACATTGCATCTGTCCATTTTTGTGTGGTGACTGTATAACATTGAGAACCATCAGTAAAACAGGCCCTAGTCTTCTCTTCCTCAGTTACCATAGGGCACACCCCATGAACCTACAGGTGCATACTTAGAAGCAGACAGCATTGTAGCAGGAGTAGAAACCACAGGAATTTGGACAACTTTTTCATGTGACTTGATGTGCCTTCAGAACCTGCTTGGATCTGATCATATATATACCAGTTCTGTTTGATAACTGATTGCTATTGTAAACATGCTTCTTTATAGCTTGATGAGTCAGATAAAACCCAACCCATGATGAGTGGCTCATGTCTCAGTAACTTGGTGGCTCATTGTCAAATGTTCCATTTCTACTGAGGCCGAGTAGCAGGCCATGAGCTCAAGGGAGAAGAGTTGTCTGCAGATGATGGTAGAACCTTGGTTCAAATCCCCAAATGTCTCTTCTATGATTCACTTATAGAGGTCTGCCAACAGCATCCCTATCTGCCATTGGCACCTCAGGTACCATTGTATTTACTGGTTCATATGGTCCAAGTGGTAGAGAAGCCTGTGCAGCAGCTGCCTTGACCTGTTGAAGAACCTTCTATTCCAGACCCACTCAAATCTAGCAGCTTTCTGAGCCACTTGGCATATGGGCCAGGATAACACACCCAAGTGAGGAGTGTATTATCTCCAGAATCCTTACAGGCCCACTAAACACTGTGCTTCTTTCTAGGTAGTAGGAGGGACCAAGTACAATAACTTATCTTTCAACTTGGAAGGCATGCCTCTGCATGTTCCATATATTGAACTTATGTATTTCACTTAAGTAGAAGCCCCTTGAAGTTTAATTGTGTGTGTGTGTGTGTGTGTGTGTGTGTGTGTGCCAGGAGCCTCCTGGCCTGGAGATGGTAGTGGCAGGGGCACAGAGTAGGACTCTGGTTATGGCTTTAAAGTCTGAGGGTCTCAGGGCTTTCTGGCTCTTTGACTTGTATTGGAATGCTGATGATAACTTCTAAAAAGTCCTAAAAAACTTCTTCTGAGGGTAAAAAGACTGCAGGCTTAGGTGATTAACACCTGTAACCTAACATCAGAGGATTAGACAAATAGCCTTTGTACTCTCTCAGCAAGAACTGCTGGGCTCTAATTTATGTCTGCTAAGGTCACAGGAAGAAAAGACACTTAGAGAAGTTGCTATAGAGTTTATTAAGTGTAAAAGGTATCTTATGAAAACTGAGGGGAAAGGTTGAAAGGTTCTAAGTGGGGAAAAGGAAAAAATTCTAACAACAACAATAACAACAAATTCTAAGGGAAAAAATTCTAGGCAGAGGAAAAGAAAAGGAAAGGACGACCGGCTCCTAACAAACAAACTAACTACTACTACGACTACGACAGCTACAACTACTGTTACTACTTCTTTGTCTTTGTCTTCAGTACTTATACATCTTTCAGAGTACATGCTCACATGTTTATCACACACACAAAGTTTATCACAAGGTCACACCAAAAATCAAATCATAAATTGAAATAGAAGTTTACAACAGAGAATGTTTATATGCATATCCATTAAGAACAATTATCTAGCTAAACATCTATTACCTGTCTAGCTCCACAGGTTCACTGAAGGTTTAAAACTATAACTAAGAAATTAGTGAAGTTTTGTATAGATAAGCCCAGGCAATATTTTCTCTTCTGTCCTAGCACCTATAATAAATCATGAGTTCCATTTTAGTGACCTTTGGTTAATTGTTTTACAACCTCATTGGAATGTGCTCTGAGCAGGAGAAAATCTGGTTACTATCTAAGGGCAATTAACTGATGACACTCAGGAGACTGGCAGAGTTCTCATTGCAGTTTTGACTATTAGAAAGGGACCTAATAGTCCCACTATAAAAGAGCTTAATAATCATTGATATAATTTTAGGAATTCTTATAGGATCATCATTAAGACTTAAGAAGTCATCTATTTGTCTATATAGCATCACTACAAGACAGTACATCTTTGTGGATCTGCAGAGATCTGCTCCAAAGGGCTGTGCTATTGCTTAGTGATTGTTACATATGTTTAATAATGATAATAATAGAAAAAGCATATTAATAGCAGGAATCTTTCCTAAAATAAGTCCCCCACAGCCTTGCTGGATGGGCCCACTTGTCACAGATTATATAATAATCCAAGGCAAGCATTTCAGGATGATCACCTGCTAATTATTAGCTTGTTCCATTGTGGCTCCTGACGTGTATGTGTGTGTGTGTGTGTGTGTGTGTGTGTGTGTGTGTGTGTGTGTGTATGTGTGTGTGTGTGTGTGTGTGTGTGTGTGTGTGTGTGTTACCAATGGATTCACAGTGGTTGCTACCTTAGATACACTTGGTCTAATTAGTATAATGTCAGTATAATGAACTGATGTGAAAATTTGTATAAGAAACAGATGAGCAAAATTTCTTTAAAGTTATGACACAGGGCTGGAAAGTTAATATATCTTTGAGGTAAAACTGTAATGTTGTACTGCTGGCCTTACCAACTAAAAACAAGTTACTTCTGTTGATCTTTATGGGCAGGTACTAAGAAAAAGGCATTTGCTAGATCAATAGATAGTATACATACCATGTACCAGGACATGTGTTAATCTGCTCAAGTAAGGACACCTCATCTGGTATAAAGCCTGCAATTAGAGTCACTACTTGATTGAGTTTTCAATGGTCAACTGTCATTCCCCATGATCCATCTGTCTTCTGCATTGGCTAGATAAAAGGATTAAAGGGAAATGTGTCGGGAGCCATCACTCTGCATCTTTCAAGTTCTTAATAGTGGCACAAATTTCTGCAATTCCTCCAGGGATGTGATACCATTTTTTTTCCATTCAATTTTCTCTTCTCCTTGGCAGAGAAAATGCTAAAGGTTTCCAGTTAGCCTTTCCAACCATAATAGCCATCACTTCACAGTACAGGGAACCAACGTAAGAATTCTGCCAACTTCTAAGTGTACCTATCCCAATTATACATTCTGATTGCAAGTATGTTTGGGATTATCAACTTAGATTCGTTTTAAATGCTTCTACTTTGAAGGAATTACAGATAAAGATGCTTGTACATCTGCAGATAGAGTTTTGCATGGACATAAGTTCTTACTTCTCTGTAATAATGACCAGGATTGCAAGTAAGTATATATTTAGATCTTAACAAATTTGCCAAACTCTTTTCCAGGATGGGTAGTCTAGAATAGCATTTCATAACAAAATTAAAGCAAAATAAAACTATGTAGAAGCTTAAACACATTCTTATTTCCTTTGTTTGTCAAGCTACAACTTCCTACCTAAGACCAAATCAATGTTATTGATAGCTTGGATCACTGAAGTAATCTCCTATATTTTCCTTCCATTGCTATTCTTATCCTAGAATCCCTGTCTAGACTCTAGAAACTAGAGTACCCCCTTTAAAAGTAAATACATTAGCACGGATATCTCTAATGCATACAAAACAAAATCTAAACTACTTAGTGTTTCCACATATATGCAGAAATGTATTTTATATTTAGTTGTTATTTGAGAATTTCATATAATGTATTTTGATAATATTTACTGCTCTAATCCCTCCCAGACCAACCACATTTCCTACTCTGATGTCTGTTCTTGATTGTCAACTTGACTACATCTGGAATTAACTATAACCCAAGTGGCAGGGTATACCTATGAAGGACTTTTTAAAATTAAATCATTTGAAGTGGGAAGACCTACTTCTAATCCAAATCTCTTGAACTGGAAACATACACTTTTAATACAAATCTTTTGAAGTAGGAAGATCCACCTTTAATCTGGGCCACACTTTCTGTTTGCAAACTCTGTAAAGAAATTGGAAGGAGGAGGCTTATTCCTTTTGTCATCTTGCTCTTCCTCTCTTTGATAAGTCCATTCCTTCATTGGCATTAGAGCCTATTTCTTTAGGATTCTGGAATATACTGAAGACCAGCTGAGACATCCAGCCTCATGGACTGAACAACTACTAGATTCTTAGACTTTCTGTTTGTAGATAGTCATTGTTGGACTAGTTAGACTGTAGCCTATAAGCCATTTTATTAAATCCAATTTTATTAAATATAAATATTATTTACATTTATCAATATATATACATATATAGAATATATGCATATATATTTATATGTATTTTATACATATGTATATATATGCGTGATACATGTATGTATATATACATGTATACATACATATGTATATATGTGTGTGTATATGTATATTGTATGACTTAAGTGTATTGTGTCTTTATCCACAGGATCTAATTATCAAACTTTAAATGGTAATTAATAACATTGACAATAGCCTGTGTTATTTGGGGGTCTATAGGAGCTACTAGTCAACAACTACAAAAAGGTAATCACACACACACATAATTTATATCATTTTTATTAAAATGACACACACATATATATACTGTATACAGTAGTATACATACATACTACTGTAGAAGCATCCTAAAAGAAAAGGTAAAATGGAGTTACCCTAAATAGGACAGAAATGCCCCAGTTAAGTAACATGGACTAACAAAATCCTTATTCCAGGGATGGGTTACCTATTTAACTATTCTCAATGCTACTCATTACTCTTTACAGCTTAATAATTAGACCCTATTGTTGGAGATATAATGTACTTGAGTCATAGAAAATATGGTAATATCAAAGTGGTATTGCTATGGAAGTATCATTCCTATGGGCCAGATTTATCTGGGAGGTGCTATCCATGCTACCAAAGAAGAAGAGAAATCATCAATCTTACACAGCTATGAACCCCAGAAGCTACAAAAATATCTGGCCTAGAGAGATGTTCCTACTACTGCAATTGTGGCATGAACATTGTGTGCATTATTAAATGATTGTTTTTAAGTTCCACCCCACAGAGGATACTTATTCCTGGCACCACTGTCAAGTCAGGAACCTGTGACTATATTGGTCATAGGCCATAGGGAAGAGCCTGCTACTGATAGTATGCTAAATGGACACAGCATTAAAAAACTGACTACTGATGACTTATTGTCATGCTCACAGATTAGTGCATTACAACCCTCATTAGAGAAGCATCTATACAGAGTAGATAGTGATTAATTACCTACTCCATCTTTATTAATGAAATCATATCCTATCTTACCACCTATATGTTATACTCTTCATGCTCATGTCTATTTTTTCCCAGTCCATGTTGGGTCTCTGGATGTCTTTGAGAATATCAAGCACTCTACTTGCAGGACTCACCTCCTGACATACTGTTGTGTGACATTTTGGGGAGATGGGTATGACCACCTATTCACCCTAGGTAGAGAACCAATGATATACCAAAGTCTAACTTGGTCAACCAATGGATTTTATTAGGATTATTACAGGAATATGGAAGAGAGATTATTTAGAGGAGCAGAAATGACTCTACAACAGCTGTATCACTAATATCCCATACTAGCATAGGTAATACATCACAAAATGTGGGAACCTGAAGCACACTACACAACTGGCTGGCAGCTCAACCAGTTGGACAATGAACTTTCCAAGTAGCTCAGTTTGTCTGCAACTCTTCCAGGCATCTGCTGGTCCTTTCTTCTAGAACATTTGGCTGGTCTATGCTTATTTCTGTCTACTTGTTGGCTCTGATGGTATCATCAGAATTTACTGCTTATATATGCTTGGAGGGAGAAGGTACTGGTGAATCTAGTCATTTTCAGGGAGTTCCTGAGCTTAGTGTGTTTACCCACAGCATGAAATATTTTATCTCCCTAGATCATCTAGTTTCTTCAGGGCCTTCCCTTGAGATGAAAGGTTTAATCTCAGAGGAAATGGCTAACAACATTTGCATCCTGAATTCATGCAGGGCCACTGAGTTTTCTTTTCATAAATTCCCCTAAAACTACCCTATTCTAAAAACAACCTCAGCAAGCACCAGTCACCACATTTTCACCTTTATCCGTGTTTTTTTTTTTTTTTTTTTTAATAATACATCTCAAGAAATCACGTTTACCCCATTTCTCTTTTTTGAAATGTCAGTTAATCATGAGCATGGTCTTTGATTGCTGCTTTCTTTATCTGTATTCTCAGTATCTGAACAACTGGGACCCTGATGTTAAGACGAGGCTCTTCTGCCTTCACATGTGCCCCCAATAGGGCTTTGATGAAGATGACTGGTTAGGGAGATGTGTACTCTCAGCTTTAACTTCTTCTGTGAAGTTAATGTACATGGTCAGCTGATGTACATGTGTTTTTCCTTTGGGATTCTAGAAGTTTCTGTAGCTGTATTGATCAACCCAAAATTTCTCATAGGGCTTGTTGTTATAAGGTCTAAGAAGACAGCCAGTAGACAATCATCAGTGATTTCTCCCTTTACATTCCCTCTGCATCAACTCTGTTGGAAATTTTCACACAGTTTCAGTTGGGTTTTCAAAACACCATTGATTCATAGTTGGTTTTATTTTATTCTCTGTTGTATGTGGCTGATTATATCTGCAAGATCTAGATCCCCTACTCTTTCATTTTCAGTTCCTGACTAGTTTTAAGCCTGGCCACTTTCTTCCTTGGGTTTCTGCTTTCTCATTCCGATGCATGAATAGACATTTTTCATCTCTTCTGGTACTTAGCATCCTCCTGCCAGTTGGCTTTACATTTCTGTTTAAGCCTCTGTGTGAGTCCAGCTTCTATAGCCAGACTGTTCCAAGGAAATAGATTTTAATATTCTTCTTAGTTCTGCAGTCTGTGGTGATTTCGTGGCATATTTCCCTTCAGATTAACTATGAGGGTTATAGAAAGCTTTTAGACTCATGAAGTGTTATACCTTGAACAGATCCAGGATTTATTAGACATGTATGTACAGAATACCAAATAGGAACACTGCAGATGTTTGTAATCTTGGTTTTTCTTCATTTAATACCACCAAGGAAACTAAGCAAAAATATGCCACTGCTGGTCTCAGAATTGAGTATGTTCTGCCATCATGGACAGGAAATTAAAGTGCTCTCTCTCTCTCTCTCTCTGTGTGTCTTTCTGTCTCTGTCTCTCTCTTTATCTCTCTCTGTATTTCTTTCTGTCTTCTCTCTTTCTCTCTGATGTGCATATGTGTGTTTGCATGTGTTATGGTGTGTGTGTGTGTGTGTGTGTGTGTGTGTGTGTGTGTATAAGGAGAGAAGGGGAAGAGGAGGTAGAGAACAGAAAAGTTCATGTCTTCATTTGTGCTGGGAATCTAGCCAATCTGTGTTGGTTGTTTGACAAGTACCACTTTGTACTTTATAAAACAATAACTATGAAAAACCTTTTATTAAAAAGTTGATGGAAATGCCAGTGTTGTCAATTGCCTATGAGAAAAATAATCACTACTCATCAACAATGACTTGTTTTATTGTGGGGAGGGCCACTTGAAATTTTAATGCCATGTAGCACTATTTAGAGATTTTAGTGGTAGCAAATCCAGCTTCCCCATTCCCTTTGAGTCCTTTCTTTCTTTTGTGGTGTTTTCTTTTCTGATTTCCATGCTTTTGACACCTAATGCTAACTTTCATGTTGACTTTATCTAATAATTTAATCATATGAATCTTTTTGTAGTGAGTACCAGAGAAATCTTTTCAGGAAAAGTTATGACCATGACTGTAATCTGACTTTTCCTTGGGAGAATATAAACACAAATCTTTTCATCTCATATAAGGCACTGAGGACTGATCAAAGGTATGAGTCCTCTCATGTCTCATTTGAGATTATTTGAGTTAATTATAACACCACTAGTGACTCAAAGACAGCAGCCTTTTCACTAGAATTCCCATCCTAGTATGTGTGATGACTCAGGAAAACTGCAACTCTGGAGCTCAGTGCTCATCTTGCAGGCAGCTTCATTGGAGAGTCTACTTTCTCCAGAAATTGCTCACTGCATTTATAACCTTTTCCGAAGGACCTCATAAATCTTGTAACTTTCTGAGTTTCTCAAGTAAGTTTCATGAACTTCTTGGACCTTATAAGTTTCCTGAGCTTTCTGAATCTTACAGATTCTGTCCTCCCTCCACAAAGGCTGTTTCAATTTAGAAGAAATAGTTATGGAGTTTTGGCCTATTCCTAAGGTACCTTAGCTACTTCTCATGTCTCTAGGATCACAATATATTTCTGTTATCTGCTATTGGGAAAGTTTTTAAACTTAAAGTCATTCAATCCTAGGCTTGCCCAATGTGGAAAATCCATTTATTCAGCCAGAATTGATTTCTTTGTTTTTCTCAAAATATGTTTCAATCATACTTTCATGACTTCAAATTGTCTCTTTGTAGTTTTGGCATATTTCCCAATCTGGAGCAACCTCTGTAGTTTTGAGAGTAGCCATTTCTTTAACAACTTAGTCAGGTCCTCTCCAGTGCTTCACATCTGTCCATTTGTGAATGAATCTGACATTTTCTTCGCATTCATGAAATTCACTTTCAAAGGCTGTTAGTGAGAGAGTATCACAGCAGTTCAGTTCTCCAGCAGTTGTTGAGAATAACAGATTTGTTTTTGTTAAATCAAGAGGTGGGTAATCTCTTTGCTAATTTGCTCAGTAAATACTTAATGATGCTTTCCGTGAAAGGGTTTCTAATCCACTTAATTTACATAATCTTGTTATTGAATCCTAATAATTTTCCATTTTCTAAAGATCAGCAGACTGTCTAATTTTGCAGCTATTCATAAAACACCTTAGTACACTGATAATTTGTTTTGATGGCTATAAAACAACAGGATCCGAGTGTAGATTTTTTTCTAATATGATTATCCTCTTAATGTATCTTTATGAATCTTCTTCTAAAGATTCATCAAGAAAGCAATTTACTTTATTACTAAATTATCATAAACCTTGCATTTTAGTTTAATTTATCCATGACAAGGAATTCTATATTTGCTTCTTTATTACAATTTTATAAAACAGAGAAACACGAATAGAAAGCAAGTTACAAATAACTCTTGTTCATAAATAATTAGTATTTTTCTCCTTGTGCATGTATAATTGTTTTAATCTTCTGTTGAATATATTACTAAGCATGCAGGTAACATGCATCAAAAGGCTACCAGGTTGGATTTTGAGCATTCATTTTATTTAAAACATTATTTATCCTTTCTACTGTTGTTTGCTTAGTTTCCAGATTGAGGTAGCTTAACTCATATGAAATATAACAGTGAGAGTTTATTCTGCTGTTGGGAGATTTGATAAGTTAAGAAAAGCAAGACTGAAAACCATAAACATAAATAAATTGTTGGGTTTTAATTGGCAGGCAAGAAACCCAGCTAGTAGTGATGATAGTGTGTAGTTTTCCAAAATGATATCATTGACGGTTACTTAAACGCTAGAAACTTTCTGTAATGGACTAGAAAAGTTTACAATCATCAAGCAGGAAAATGGTGGGGCAGATTTATCAGAGTAGCAAGACCATCTGCCAACAGGATGTGTGTGATGGGAAATTTGATTTTCCATGTAGGTAGTAAGGGTCACTGGGGTACATTCAGTCACACAGCTGTCATTCATTATCAGAGACCAGCTCCATATATCTTCCTCAACAGTTGATGAGTTCACTTTAACATCTCTTGTACCATTCATACTCAGAGTCAAGTGAGGTTATGGACTTTGCCCTGACACTTCCTTATTTGGAAAGAACATCAACAGAGCATAGAAGACCTAGAGACTGAGAGAATATACATTAATTGGGTACAAAGACCCGAGGGACCATCTTACAGAGTCTTTAAGTCTCTGTATGCTTTAATTTTTCAAGTGTTAAATGCAGGAGTTGAGTGATGCTATTTCATCACTTTTTTTTTTTTTAATGCTGACATCCTAGTGTCCCTGCACATGGTTCACCACTGTCTATTGGGTGGGGCACATGATTCTTTGAAAAGGAGGTGGTGTCACAAAGAGTGTCATTGCTCTATTGAGAAAAGAAGTGTCTTCTATGTAATAAGCTGAGTAAAGAGATGAGAGGGAAGGTTGTCAGGGAGATATCATGAAGGTAAGAAAACATGCTTTTGCAAAGTGTATTTGGAAAGGGAAGTGTTTTTCCATGTAGAAATGAGGCACTAGAAAGATTGAAGTATACTTGGCTTGGAGCACAAAAGACATTTTCACATGCACCTGTGGAGACCTAAGAGGTTACCTGACCTAGATGAATTCACAGAAAGGCTTAAAAGTGAGTTATTGTTCTATTCCAAAATTAAGGACATTCTTCCACCAACTGTCATGCAACAATTGAGTTAGCTCAGGTGTAGCATTAACTGCTGTGTTACATGGTCTCCTGAGCCTGCTCTCGAGGTGTAGAAGGGAAATGGAGTGTAAGCATGCTCATTTTCATTTGGGTTTCTGGTTTAGCCAGATGGGGAGAGCTTTAAGCCTCGTGTTTATTTTGGAAACTGGGCTAGTTCTTTGTGTTTGCTCTGCCCTTGCCTGTAAGAGAGATTTTTGCTTTTATCTTCTCTTTCCTTTAATGAACTGAGTATCCCATGAGGTGACACATTTTGTGAAGCTCAAAGTTCGTGGTTCTAGGTAGTCTTTTATGGCTAATATTTTCAGATGTAGTCCAGTGGTTAAAAAAAAAGACTGGGTAAGGTGCATTCTTGTCCCCATCTCCTTATCAAAATAGAACTGCCCTTTGCAGGAATGTTCTTTCATATCCTGTTTCTTTTGATGCCAAGTCACATTTTCACAAGGGCTGCTAGAATCTGTAAAGAGTTTTTCCAGAAAACAGCAAAAAAAATCTTCTTAATGGTCTATCAAGGAGCTTGGGTGTGGTGTTGAGATCCAGGACTCAGGAATGAAATTCTGTATTAGTGAGAATTCTTTAGTCCATTTGGGACTATAGCAGCCATTATAAAGCGCTGGTATGTGGCTGCCACTAGAAGCTTCTTGGCCCCCAGTGAGCTTGTTAATACAGTCAGGATGTCAGAGAAGAGGACTGTACATATTCTCTCTCTCTCTCTCTCTCTCTCTCTCTCTCTCTCTCCCTCTCTCCTACCTCAACTCCCTTCGTACTGATCACAATGTCCATCTCTTCCTCTACTTTCAGCTTAGATCTCTATATACCAGGAACCAAGACTTTGTAGGAATGAATAAGAGATTGAGCTCCCAGCTACTGTACCTGTCCCTTTTGCTATTGTTTATTTAGTCGAAAACATTGCCTTCCAGTAGGTAGTTGTGGTCACTGAGCCCATGTTGAATGTGTAAATGAGTGATACAGTGTAACTTAGAATGTGTTGCCAAGTAGGGAAATGACAACTGGGGGGGGGGGAATAGTTTGGCTTTTAGTGGAAACTTCATATATTTCATTTTGGCTTGAGTGAAAATCGGATGTGTCTGGGGAGAAAGAAGGGAAATCAAGATATAAAAGGCTTTTTCTCATTTCAGAAGGGCTTTGACTTTTATCCTTAAAGGTCTGGTATAAGCAGAATAGTTTGCTTCTTCTGTGTGGAAGATTGGTTGGAGAAGACAATGGATATTGGCAAAGAAACCAACTCAGAAGCTGTTGTGGTATCTCAGGATGACATGCTGAGGTATGAGGCAACGGAAGGTGTCTAAATGTAGAGTTGGCAGTTTCTGTTGTTGTTAAAGGGCCACAGAGTCACTATTTTAGGCTTTACTGATGGTACGATCTCTGTGGTAGCTTTTTATCTCCACTCCTGTATTGCTAGAACGTCCATAGACAGCACAGCAAGGAATGAACACAATTCAGTTTTGAATAGGTGTCAGACTAGGTGGCTCACTGCTTGTGAGAGACTATAGACTTCTGAGGCTGGAAACCTGGGTTCACGTGTTTCATCATCGCTTATAAGAATTTATACCAGCTTTCTATAATGTGGGTCATGACCCTGTGACTGAATGTGAGGTACACAGAAATTTGGTATCAGTAAAAGGTTTGTGAATGTACAAAGATCAAACATTGACTAAAAATCAGTTGTGGAAGGGGTCAAAGGTGTTTTGGCAGTGCTCACTCATGCTGCACTGTGATTTCGCTACAGTTCTGGTTCTGAGAAGATAACACACACTCTTTCGACTGCATAACCCTGCATCACTAATGGATGCTGCCTGCTACCCTGGCTCAGAATCAAGGCTAGTGTGATGTGAGATTCAGTGTTGTCACTGTGTCTCCAGAGTTTGCTGCTTTTTACAGAAACATACTTTGATTACAGAAAACATACTTTAAATATTTCCTGTCTTTATTCTTCAATGTGTATCAAATTCGTCTGTTTTTGGAGTGAATTAGAATATTTGATTTTGAAAATTATTGGCTGAGTTGCTGACAAATTTCATAAAAAATATTTAAGTGGATTTTGGTTTAGGATTAGGACAGAATTTCAATCAATTTCTGGAATGGTCTAAAGCATGCTTCTGCCATTCTATACATTTATAAAAAGTGGTATCTTTAGCCTTGATGGTTACAAAAATCAATGTATTCAACTCTAGAAAGGTTAGATGCTTTATGTCTTGCAGTATTAAATATTCAGCCATGATTAAATTCTTTATGTAAAAATAAATAAATACATCTTATTACTATACAAAGTTGTTTAATTTTAATAAATGGTAAAATGTATATCAAATAATTGTTAAGTTTTCATGACTTATTATCAATAAATATGCAATTTGTATATCTATTTTATATGCCCATCTTCTTGAGGTTGCATAAAAATGCCTGGGACAAAAAGGAGTAACAAGTGGAGAAACTTTAAGAAACTTGGGTCTAAGCCATCACCTATAAGACGTAGAAAACACATTCTGTCTTACAAACTTATTTGGGATATCCATTTGGGAGAGTCTACAAAAAGTCCCTGAGGTGGTTTTTAAATTTGTAGTTGATGATGAAATGAGTGTCTAGAGTACTCAAGAAGAATCTAAAAGGACACATAAATTTCTACAATTTTGGCCAGGTGAACTATAAAGCACATTTCTGAAGCAAAAGAGAGGGAATCAGCAGAATGGCAGGGTGGGGTGCTGCAGGTCTGCATGCTGTAGGGCTTCACTGGGTCATTAGAATGTGCTGTGGGACTTCCAGAGACCTGAGCCATGGAGAGGTGGCTCTGGGGGTCATTGCCTATAGAAAGTAATGGATGTCAAGACAGGAGGGATGTGAAGCTGGCTGAGTTGAGAAAGAAGAGTCTCAAAGAGTGTAGAGAAGAGAGCATATGCTTGAAATTTTTCTTTTGGGTTATAAACTAAAATTGAGCTGAAGAGAACGTTTTACTCAGAAGAGAGGTTTATTTTCTCATCACAGGATTATTTATTGATTTCCAGTGAGCTCAATTTTGACCTCTAAGGAGCTCTGCATGTCTCAGGACAGGCTGACCTCGGAGGCGATGGGGTGTTCTTTGAGAAGAGAAGCCTCACTTGATCCTCATACAGGTGCTATCAAGCGTCAATTGACAGATGATTTTAGTATTACCTAAAGTATTATTTTTCATAGATTGAAAGACTTATAAATTCACATATGAGTATATTTAGTGGTAGCTAAAAAAATAAATATCACAACCTTTATGCTGGTGTTTAAGAATGGTTTTGGTGTGCTTAGAGAAGGGTTTTCTTTGGGATGCTTTCTAAGCCGGCTTCTAAGCCACCAGGCCTCATTTGCCTAGCTGACATTTACCTGAATTGTGAAGACTGTGTTAACTCTCTCTAGGAAGACAGCAGCCAGGGATGCAGTGCTACCTTTGGGTGGTGTGTGTAGGAAATATGATCTTTATGTGATGAAAACGACATTTAGTTTGTCTTTCAAGAAATTCTGGGGATAGCACAAATTCTCTTTGAAGGTACAGCTGCCTTTCTGAAGCTGTTTCAACAGCTGCCCTTTGGATTTTCTTATGTTCTATAACTATCACTCTAATGCTGTGTGTGAAAAAGTCTGTAAGGAACCAAGGGTGGAAGACAGCAGAATGTCCAGGAGTCACAGTGAGAGATGATGGCGGTGGTAGTCAGAATTGGTTAGATCGTAGATTTATGGGTGAGGCTTGTAAGTGGGACAGAGAAGTGGGGAGAGAGGAGAATTCACTTTTAATTCATTGGTGTAAGTAGCTACTGTACTCAGCCAAAGACAGTCTTTTGTAATGACATGTGAACTGTTACATATGTGGCTCTAGAGTTTAGTAAAGTGAGCCAAAGTGTGGTCAGATATGCTTTGTAGCTTGATTGCCCCCTGCATCAATTGCTTTCATTTGATTCTGCTCTCTTGGCACCTCCTCCATGTCTTCATCCTCATCTCTGCCTCTGGTTTTTACTTAGTCCATGGACATGCTTGTCTCTTCAATCCATAGAAAAGCACACACCTATGTGAATAAGCATCCAGGATTGCATTCCACCCCGCTCTGCGCCTGCCCAGTCTTCCACATTTATGCTCACTAAAGCAGGGCTTGGCTTCCTGTCTCCATTTACTTTCTGTTGGGAGCGAACCTCTTTCCCTGTCCTGCCTCTTCCCTTTATTGACAGGCTTCCTAGACACGTTCTCACTGACGTGTGAGCCTTTAGCTGCTTTTGCCTTTCTCCTCCCTTGCTTTTTTACCCTATTCCCTTGATAGTTCTTCTCTGAGTTGCTGGCTCACCTTTCTCCAAAATGCTGAAAACTGTGATATTGGAAATAAATCATTTTTTAGGCCAAGGGCAGCTGTCCTGAGAGGCTGAACAGTTTTTCCTCACAATTGCTATGTAACAAGAACAGCTGGCTCCTAGGTATTTCTCTGATGACAAGGTCTCATAGTTCTACAATTAGAAATCCCACTTTGCATGTCCTTGATGACTGAAGGGCCTCTGAAACTCTTTTCCCCAAACAGATGTAAGCCTCTATCTCTTGTTGACTACGAGCTCCTTGTCACAATAAAGCAAAAACATGCGATGAGATCTAAGAAGTTGGAGGAAACACACAAGCCTGGGGTGTGCCCTTTGAATGGGACAGGAAGGAGCTGAGGTTGCTCAGTGATACCAACAAGGACAAGACAGTTCTGACCCTTTTACTCATGATTCTTTAGCGGAAAAATTAATAAAGTCTTGCTAACTTACAGTGATTTGTCTGTGGCTTACTACCATCCAGTCTATGTTCTCTAGTCAGATGGATGTACCTGTCACATTGGATTTCATTATCTTGTTAAAGTCGGTAACTGGATCCTTTAATATTTTCTTTCTGTGTTTATTTCTTGCCTCTCCAACTAAGATAGGAGTTACAAAGTCAGGGAAATTGTCTGTACAGTCCAGATCTGTTCCCCAGGAGTAACAGAAGCATTATTTTGGAAGAAATGAGTGAATTTGATGCTCCTTATTTGAAAAGTGGCCCGAACCACACAACTCCACGATAGTGGCTTCAATCTGAGTGGAGAATGGAGAAGCAGAAATATACATCTGATTTCAAGTTTTTATGAACAGAGGAACAGTTGTGACCTTTGCCTCCTCAAAAGCACTGTCTACCTGTTCTCTTTTGTTGGCTCTTTAAGAGATTCATACAGCCGCGTTTTGATTATATGCACTACCAAGTTTTCTCCAATTCATCCCCCTTCCCACCGAACTCTGTGTGACTTAAAAAAAAAAAAAATCAAGACCAAT